>NC_058134.1:127732320-127733320 GCF_016433145.1 Gracilinanus agilis
AGGTTGGTTCAACATTAGGAAAACCATCCACATAATTGACCATATCAACAGTCTAACAAACAAAAATCACATGATTATCTCAATAGATGCTGAAAAAGCCTTTGACAAAATACAGCATCCATTCCTATTGAAAACACTGGAAAGTATAGAATAGGACCTTTCCTAAAAATAATAAACAATATATACCTAAAACCATCAACAAGCATTATATGCAATGGGGATAAATTAGAAGCCTTCCCAATAAGATCAGGAGTAAAACAAGGATGCCCATTATCACCTCTATTATTCAACATAGTACTAGAAACACTAGCAATAGCAATTAGAGAAGAAAAAGAAATTGAAGGTATCAAAATAGGCAAGGAGGAGACTAAGCTATCACTCTTTGCAGATGATATGATGGTATACTTAAAAAATCCTAGAGAATCAACTAAGAGGCTGGTAGAAATAATGAACAACTTTAGCAAAGTGGCAGGATACAAAATAAATGTACATAAATCGTCAGCATTTCTATACATTTCCAACACATTAGAAGAGCAAGAGGTAGAAAGAAAAACACCATTTAAAATCACCCTAGACAATATAAAATACTTGGGAATCAATCTAACAAAACAAACACAGCTATTATACGAAAACAACTACAAAAAACTTTACAAACAAGTAAAACTGGACCTCAACAATTGGAAAGCCATTAACTGTTCATGAGTAGGACGAGCTAACATAATAAAAATGAACATCCTACCCAAATTAATTTACCTATTTAGTGCCATACCTTTCAAATTACCAAAAAACTTCTTTACTGAATTAGGAAAAACTATAACAAATTTCATTTGGAATAACAAAAGATCAAGAATATCAAAGGAAATAATGAAAAAAAATGTGAAGGAAGGGGGCCTAGCAGTACCAGATATCAAATTATACTATAAAGCAGCAGTCATTAAATCAATATGGTACTGGCTAAGAGATAGAAGGGAGGATCAGTGGAATAGACTCGGGGTTAATG
>NC_058134.1:127733418-127750801 GCF_016433145.1 Gracilinanus agilis
AAGGTATCAAAATAGGCAAGGAGGAGACTAAGCTATCACTCTTTGCAGATGATATGATGGTATACTTAAAAAATCCTAGAGAATCAACTAAGAGGCTGGTAGAAATAATCAACAACTTTAGCAAAGTGGCAGGATACAAAATAAATGCACATAAATCATCAGCATTTCTATGCATTTCCAACACATTAGAACAGCAAGAGATAGAAAGAAAAACACCATTTAAAATCACCCTAGACAATATAAAATACTTGGGAATCAATCTAACAAAACAAACACAGCTATTATATGAAAACAACTACAAAACACTTTCCAAACAAGTAAAACTGGACCTCAACAATTGGAAAGCCATTAACTGTTCATGGGTAGGACGAGCTAACATAATAAAAATGAACATCCTACCCAAATTAATTTACCTATTTAGTGCCATACCTATCAAATTACCAAAAAACTTCTTTACTGAATTAGGAAAAACTATAACAAATTTTATTTGGAATAACAAAAGATCAAGAATATCAAAGGAAATAATGAAAAAAAATGTGAAGGAAGGGGGCCTAGCAGTACCAGATATCAAACTATACTATAAAGCAGCAGTCATTAAATCAATATGGTACTGGCTAAGAGATAGAAGGAAGGATCAGTGGAATAGACTCGGGGTTAATGATGTCAGCAAGACAGTGTATGATAAACCCAAAGAAACCAACTTTGGGGACATGAATCCACTATTTGACAAAAACTGCTGGGAAATTTGGAAATCAATATGGGAGAGATTAGGTTTAGATCAACATCTCACACCCTACACCATGATAAATTCAGAATGGGTGAATGACTTGAATATAAAGAGGGAAACTATAAATAAGTTAAGTGAACACAGAATAGTATAGTTGTCAGATCTCTGGGAAAGGAAAGATTTTAAAACCAAGCAAGAGTTAGAGAAAATTACAAAATGTAAATTAAATGGTTTTGATTATATTAAGCTAAAAAACTTTTGTACAAACAAAAACAATGTAGTCAAAATCAGAAGGGAAACAACAAATTGGGAAAAAATCTTTATAACAAAAAACTCTGACAGGGGTCTAATCACTCAAATATACAAGGAGTTAAAGCAATTGTATAAAAAATCAAGCCATTCCTCAATTGATAAATGGGCAAGAGACATGAATAGGCAATTTTCAGGTAAAGAAATCAAAAGTATCAATAACCACATGAGAAAGTGTTCTAAATCTCTAATAATTAGAGAAATGCAAATCAAAACAACTCTGAGGTATCACCTCACACCTAGCAGATTGGCTAAAATGAAAGAAGGGGAGAGTAATGAATGTTGGAGGGGATGTGGCAAAATCGGGACATTAATGCATTGCTGGTGGAGTTGTGAAATGATCCAACCATTCTGGCTGGCAATTTGGAACTATGCCCAAAGGGCTATAAAAGACTGCCTGCCCTTTGATCCAGCCATACCATTGTTGGGTTTCTACCCCAAAGAGATCATGAAGAAACAGACTTGTACGAAAATATTTATAGCTGTGCTTTTTGTAGTGGCAAAAAACTGGAAAATGAGGGTATGTCCTTTAATTGGGGAATGGCTGAACAAATTGTGGTATATGCGGGTGATGGAATACTATTGTGCTAAAAGGAATAATAAACTGGAGGAATTCCATGCAAATTGGAGAGACCTCCAGGAAGTGATGCAGAGCGAAAGGAGCAGAGGCAGAAGAACATTGTACACAGAGACTGATATATTATGGTAAAATCGAATGTAATGGGCTCCTGTACCAGCAGCAATACAATGACACAGGACAGCTCTGAGGGATTTATGGTAAAGATGCTACCCACATTCAGAGGAAGGACTGCAGGAGAGGAAACATATAAGATAAACAATTGCTTGAATGCATGGGCTGAGGCGGACATGAATGGGAAATAGACCCTGAACAAGGACACATGTTACAACCTGCGGAAATGTGCGTTGGCCATGGGTGGGATGAGAGCGGGGGGTGAAGGGGAAAGTAGGGGCATAAAGTATGTAAACAGGTTAAAAACGAATATTAATAAATGTCTAATAATAAAAAAATCTCTTAAGGTAAAATTGTGTTCCACATTATAAAATAGCTATTGAAAGTTCATCTCTTCCCTTGTAATATTTTTATCAAGGATATGCCTTCTTTTCAAAGAAATGCCTGCAATGGGTGTATATTTTGTTAAAAATGTATGTAATCTAGAAAGTAGAAATAGACTAGATAGTTTAATGGATAGAGAACTGACTATCAAATCACAAAGTCCAAGGGCCACTCAGCACTTCAAACACTATTATCTATGTGACCTTAGGTAAGTCACATTTTCTCTAAGCCTTATTTTCCTAATCTCTAAAATGAAAATAATCATAGGACCTATCCCAGAAGGTTGTTGTGAAGATGAGATATTACATACAAAGAAATTTGCTAATTAAGAAATGACATAAATATGTAACATTTTGTTATTAGTTATTGATGTCCTAATGGTCACTCTTTTCAGCAGTTACATGGTCCAAGATTGTTTATCCTACTTTTGGATAAGGAAAAGCTATTAACACTCATTATAATTATTTTATACATAAATTTAACCAATTTAAATCAATTTCCATGATGAGACCAAAAGAATATAAATATTTCTCAGTAAGCAAATGCTTAACTTACTTGTCAGAAAGAGATATGTCAGCCAAGGGCAACAATAATTTAGAATATAAAATTATTTGCAAAATCTTACAGAGAAGGTTATGAGCATTTTCACTTCAGAAAACAGAGATAATTAGAGGCTTTGAAGAAATTTTAGAGAGAGACCAGTGAATATTTAAACAGAAAGGAAGGCAACAAGGAGATGAAAAAAGGAAAAGACTCACAAAAATTATTTTAACAAACATTTTTGACCCTCAGAGACAAGAGAGCCACCACATTTGGATTTTAACTTCTTGGTCCTGAATTATCTATATATCCCTATAGAGGGAAGTAGAAATGGTGGTGAAAATGGGAAAACATGGGGAAGTGATTCAATTAGATAAAGCTTACACAAAGGAGGTCCGTACTGGAAGTCACACTATAGCCAAAGCTATGGAGAAGGGAAGATAGTAAAAGATTAGAAAAAATTTCCAACCATATTTCTGCCATAGAATAGATAACTTAGAGTAACAATTATCAACAGATATATCTACTTTGCCATCTGTATGCAATTTTATCATGAAAATAATATATATTTGTATCAAAGATGGGCTTAAAGATGGAAGTGGATGTAAAGAGTCAGGATTTCATAGGTAATATTTAATGGGAGACTTCATCTTTACCATCATGCAATGAAGTAAAATATTGAACTCCCATTGTTCTTATTGATTATGAAAAAGCATTTGACTAGTAAAGCATTTTAAAGATACTCCTCCAAAATGAATCCCATTCATATATCAAAATTCTACAAGATTCCTTGAAAGATACAACTTTGTTCAATAATACTCTGATTATAGACATTAGCCAAATCATACAGAATTTTGGTCAATAAAAGTATTATTCATCATTGTTAGATAAATCTAGTGCCTACCTGTATCCATCAGGATTTCCTTATAGATGAAATCTTTCAGATGTGCCTAATTATGGATGACATTGAGCTGATTACATCAAGACTCAGAAATTGCAGTGTTTTTTTGTTTTGTTTTGTTTTGTTTTTTAAACCCTTGTACTTTGGTGTATTGTCTCATAGGTGGAAGATTGGTAAGGGTGGGCAATGGGGATCAAGTGACTTGCCCAGGGTCACATAGCTGGGAAGTAGCTGAGGCCGGGTTTGAACCTAGGACCTCCCGTCTCTAGGCCTGACTCTCACTCCACTGAGCTACCCAGCTGCCCCAATTGCAGCGTTTTAAGTGAACTCCATTTATAACCTAATAAAAATTTCCAAAAAGCTTTTTAACGAAGTTCAACAGATATTATAGATCAAAATCTACTAGTATTTTCTATATTTTCCCCCTCCTTCCTACCCTATGTATTAGACCCTCGATTTATCCCTCACACATGGATTAATTTTCCCTAAAGGACAACAAAGCTATTCTTAGGAACTAAATGACCTCTTCCTCTCTTGGCAACTTCCTAGTAACTTTTGGATTTATTAATAGTATTTCTTACTAACCTAAGGCCATAAGAAGTTTTACACAGATGGAATCCAGGCTACTCCAAATTGATGAACATCTGAAGACTATTTAAGTCAACACATCCAATCCTGCTGAAAATGAATCATTTTCATATGGAGGCAAGGGTCCTAGAAACTGTGTTATTGTATCCTTGTAGAATATTCTTTCTATTTTAGCCCTAACCAAACCTTATTTTGCTAACTATTCAATAACTTAGAAGGGACACATTCTCCCAAAATCAAATGTGATGAGTGTCAGCCCAAGCCTAAAAATAGGAAGGCATACTTTTAATAGTAGGTCATAGATGACATAGATAAGTCAGCATGGAGTAGCAAACAGAAAGCTGACCTGTGAGATAGTGTCTTGGGTTAAAGTTCTGTCTTTAACACCTACTGTCTTTGAAACTAGAGCTAAACCACTCAGCTCTTCAATGCCCCTGGAAACTCTCCAAAACTATCACTTACAAAGAGACTTGAGGCTTAATGATCCAAATTGGTAAAAGGACATCCCTCATTGATGAGCTTACTGTACCAATAAAATTACAAGTCAATACCTAGGACAGGTATTGACAAAATATCTTCATAAACGTTCAAGTCTCCAAGGAATTTTATGGAAATAGAGGGATGACAAGGTTTTGTCTAAGATAATGTGACAAAAGAGAAAACAAAGTTCAGGGATATACAGAAACTAATCTGTATAGAAAAGTATAAGGAGTGGAATTCACCAGGAATCAAACTAAGAATAAGTATCTTTTTATAAAAGCATGTCTCCCAGGGTGCTTCTAAAATAAATGCGTGAGGATTTTTTTGAATTCATATGTACAACAAACATTACCTTTTGATCTTTATTTAGCTCTAAAAATATGCAGAATGACTCAGTATAACATGCTCAAACATAACTTCTGTAGATGGAATAAATAATATATCTTGCAAATATTTGTATTTGAAAATGTTTTCCAAATGTCTAGAGAAGAGACTGTAATGATAAAGTATTGTACATATTCAATTAAGAGTCTTACTGAATCTATAATAGTTTTTTGTAATTTATTTTCTAAATTTATAAATGTTAATTGTATAACTGTCACATAGATTTTTTTTTTTACATTTGAAAGGGGTTGTCATACTCTAACAGGTTTGGAACCAATGGTCTAGATTGTGTTGGTAAAGGTGTGGCATGCATGCCCCTGGAACACAAAGGGGGAGCTGCTCTGCTCCCCTTCTCCACAGAACTTCAGGACAATTTTCACTTGCTTCATCCCTGTGCCTAGCAACCAAATGTGAGCACTTCCTCCCTCTGCTGTCTGGGGTAATGTGGGGGGCTCACAGGCAACTTAAAGTTGTAGTTTGGGTACACGATCTCAAAAAGGTTTGCTAATGCTGGTCTAGATTCTAGTCTCCAAAGCAGGATGTTCAAGACGAATCATTGCAATTTAAAAAGATCTGAAGAGAGCAGCACAGCCATATCATGATTGTGTCTACCACTTGCATCTACTTCTCCCATTCTTGCTTTTACCTAGTCCAGCCCTCCCCCGTGATTCTCATACATACAAAAATAATGAAATCTACCCAGTCACATTATGATCACTGAAATATTTTAACAAGAGCAAAATAGATTTTGAATTAATTTTAAAATTATTGTATCTTAGAGTATGACAACCCCTTTCAAATGCAAAAAATTTATGTGATAGTTATACAATTAACATTGTTATTGTAAAAAAATTTTTCATTTTTACCTTCTCAATTTCAATTGTTTTTTGTGTGTATGTAAGCAGGTGCTATTATAGTGGATAAAGCTTTGTATCTAGAGTCCAGAAAAACAGGTCAATTCTGACCTGGGATATTTTCAAATGTGTGAACCTGGTTAAATCACTTAACCTATGTTTGCCTTGGTTTCTGTAACTATAAAATGAGGTTAATAACAGCACCTGTTTCCCAGGGTTGTTGCAAGGATCAAGTTAGATAATATGTGTAACATGTTAGCAAAATACCTGACATGTTATAGGCATACTTGGCACTATATACTTATTTTTTCCTTTCTCTCCCCACATTCCTTCTTTCCCTTTTTCCTTCCATCCTCTTATATCTCCTTCCATTTTCTTACTTATGTTATATGATATTTTCAATGCATTAGTACAGTTTATATGAATACTATTCATAAATAAATATACATATTTTAAAGGTGTATACTCAATGCTATTTTTCTGATAAGGGTCCTTAAGTAAAAAAAGTTTAGATATCACTAGTCTAGAGTATGTAATGCACAGAAAGTTTATGGGGAGCACATTTAGAAGGACATTAAAAATATTAGAGCTCATCCAAAGAAGTTTACCTGGGATTTTAAGGAATTTTAAGATCATGACATATGGGGATCTGGAGAGATGGTTAGGCTGAAATAGAGAAGGTTTCAAGGCAAAAAAAGAAAACTGTCTTCAAAGTATTGGGGAATACTTTACAATCACATTAAAAAAGGATGATTTTCCCTTTTCTACTTGCTCCAGAGGGCAAAACTAAGAGCAATGACAGTTCCAGAAGCTCAGATTAATGACTTATACAAAGAAGATTTTTAAAAAGCTTCCTAACCAATACAGTTCCCAAAGTAGGATGAGATTTCTCACTGGAGATCTTCAGGTGAAGGCTGAATGATTATTTGTTAGAGATGTTGTAGAAGGATTTCTTATTTATTGTGGATTGAGTTAGAGAGCCTCTGAGGCTTCTTCCAACTCTGAGATTCTGTGATCTCAAAGGGAAAAGAGAAATATAAAATTGCCTGGCTGTTTGGTTTTTATGTATAACCTGAAACACAGATTTCTAGCCCACAGATAATGTTTGCACTGTTTTATCAGAATAAATGTTTCAATTAAGATCTCACCATCCTTAAACCTCAAGACTTTGTTTTCTCCCTGATCATCCACACAAGAAAATTTTCCCATTCACGGAAGTACTTAGGGCCAGCATGGTTTCATGGAACTATGAAAGGTCATGGAGACTAAATTTGTTAGTTTGGGCATCTTTACAATTCTCTTTTCTAGCTGGTTGATCTTGGAAAAGTCACATATGTGCTTTGACTCAGCTATACCACTACTGGGTCTGTATCCCAAAGAAATCAGAGATAAGCAAAGAGGAGCTACTTGTAACAAAATATTTATAGTAGCTCTCTTTATAGTGGCAAACAATTGGAAACTGAGGAGTTCCACATCCCTCCCTTGAAGAATGGCTGAATAAGGTATAGTATATTGTGGTAATGGAATACTATTGTGCCATATGAAATGACAAACAGAATGTGTTCAGAAAAATGTGGAAAGATGTATATGAACTGATTCAAAGTGAAGTGAACAAAGCCAGGAGAACAATGTATACAGTAACAGAAATATTGCACAATGATCAACTGTGAAGGACTAAACTATTATCAGCAAAACAAGTTTCCAAGATAATCATAAAGGACTCATAATGAAAATACTACATGCAGCCAAGGAAGGACATATTGGAGTTTGATTGCAGATTGAAGCAGGCCATCTTCCACTTTATTTCCTCCATGAGATTTTTTTTGTATGTGTGATATGTGCCTTCTATCATGACATGAGCAAGATGGAAATATGTATTGCATGAAAGCACTGGTATAACCTATATCAAAGTATTTATCACCTTGGGGAGAAAGGGAAGGAGAAAAATTAATCTTAAAATGTTAACAAAACAATTGTCAAAATTTGTTTCTACATGTAACTAAAAAAATAAATAAATAAAAGTCATATATGTAACCTTTCTGAGCATCATTTTTATCTACAACATGGGGATATTAATATTCATACTCTCTACCTAACAAGGTTATAAGGGGGAAAGTGTTGCATAAAGAACAAAGCACTATTTTTAAAAAGAAAGATGTGTAGAAGGAAGATCAGTAGATCTAGAGGTAGAGGACCTGGTTTTGACTCTTACCTCTATATCTTCCTACATTTGGGAAAGATGAGTAAGTCACATATATATTCTAAGGATCAGCTTCCCCACTTGGAAGATGAATTGGTTAAACTAAGTACCTTCTAACATCCCTTCCCACTCTATATGCTATAATACTAAACATTCCCAGATAAAAATATTATCTACTTTCAATTACACATACTGAGAACCACCCTGGTCTAGGTAAGGAACTCCTCAGGAAGAAAACTTGTACATACACAAATTTCATCATCTAAATCGTCATCAAGACACAATTCTTGAGTGTCTACTACATGGGGAGGACTGTGCTGGATGCTGTATAAACTCTTATACCCAGACCTGCATACTCTCTCACATACAAAACACAAGGGAACCCATATTGGAACAACACCTTGAGTACACTGACTTCCCCTCTTTACTAGCTTTTATGTATAGAAAATAATTCCCTCTCTTCTAATTATGAGTCAGGTTCTCTCCCCTTTTTAATATCCCTCTGGGACCCACACACTCTAACTTTTATTTCTCATATCCTCTTCTCAAAATAATTTCTTTTTTTAGGGAGAACCTATGCTCCAACTCCCAGCCATACGATGCTTATTCAAAGAAGACTGTCTTGAAAGTCATTTCTCTCTTTAAACATACTTTTCCTCCTCACTTATTCCATTGCTTCCAAGGATAGTAGTGTTAGAGACCACTAGGTTGTAATTACAATTCAAATTTTAAAGGAGAAAATGTCTTCATCCAAGCAGATCCAAATGGGGATGGCTAAGAGACTATCTTATTGACTGAAAGTCCCCTATTCACATCAGCAATC
The DNA here is from genome assembly GCF_016433145.1 of Gracilinanus agilis. Taxonomy (NCBI): domain Eukaryota; kingdom Metazoa; phylum Chordata; class Mammalia; order Didelphimorphia; family Didelphidae; genus Gracilinanus; species Gracilinanus agilis. The sequence goes on from NC_058134.1 coordinate 127,742,300, forward strand.
CAAAGCGTTTCGCCCATAGGTTAATATGCTAGGAGAAAATTCTATTAAAAAAGCCATAAAGTTCTACTATTTAAAGATGACAGCTTTAATAACTTCATATATTACACTAAGAAATGTGTAAGTTTTATTACATTTATGCATAAATGTCCAATAGTCTACTGTATCTTGCAATTAAAGCATGACTTTAAAACTCAAAACACTTAAAAACATGCCAGACACGAAATTACATTGTTTCTACTATTCTTCCCACCACTGGCTTTGCTGTGAAAGATGTGCCCATTATGAGCTAACTTGTTAATATAGCAGCAGACCCCTTCACCCTGGAGAACCTGCATTCACAATGTCCCTCTGGTCTTTTATTTTCAAGCTACTCCACATGCTTAATGCTTTCCTGAGAGTGGGCTGGGAGAATACTGCCAAGCAGTTTAATGTTTAATCTAATGGAGGAAGGAAGCCCATTTGGGTTTGACAGCAGGTTCATGATTTCTTACTCATGCTATGTACCACAAAATTACACAGGAGCACAAAGAGGCACTGAAGTTAGATAGAAGGCATTAGCAAAGAAAATAGATCGCACATTTTAATCATTCAACAAACAACGGTCAAGGCCAATCAAGCACCATGTCAGGCTCAGCCATGGGTCCTGTACACGCCAATCTGGGAGAGAAAGATGATGTACAAATGATCTGAAATACCAAACGGCATTGCCTCGTTGGAATTCTGATTCACGTTTTCTTCAAAATACATCTTAACTACATTGCAAAAGATGATTTTTTTTTTCCCTTCCTATGGGCATTGCATGAAAAAAATCCCCAGCTATGATTCAAAAGAAGGTCCACCTTGCCTTGTCTACTGCTCCCTATATGAGTGGCTGCTGCTGCCCCATCCTGGCAAAATGAGGGAAGGGGAGCATGGCAGGAGGGGACGTGGCTAGCCTTAGCTCAACCATTGTAAAGAGTCACTGAGAGCCAGAAACGGAAGTTGAGGCTAACCCAAGAGAAGTCCCCTAAACTTAGTAGCCCCTTCACTAGGGCTCCTGTTCTATAGTCTGACCTGTGACTTTGGTGATTTAGCTTCAGCCCTTATCAGCTTTTTATTGCTTCATGCCTGTGGAAGCCAGTCTCTGATGGCCGCAGGGAAACATCTCTCTCCTAAGGAGATTGGGTAGTTTTTCTTCTTTGACTTAACAAGCTTACTGTCTACAACCTCTGGTGCTGTAAACAATTAATGATTTAAGAAGTCAGATCAATGCAATGACTAACCGGGATTCCAGAGGACCAATGATAAAGCATGCTGCCCATCTCCTGATAGAGAGGTGATGGGCTCAACATGAGGAATGAAGCATACATTTTTGGACAATCAATACAGAAATATGTTTTATTAGACTATGCATAGGTGTTACAAGTGATTTCTATTTTTTTTTTTCCTATTAGGGACAGGGGAAAGAAATGTAAAGCAAAAAAAATTTTATTGATTTAATTTTTAAAAGGATTTTTTAATGGATAAGCACTTATTATTCATCAGGAATAAATAAAATAAATAGTCCCTGCCCTCAAGGAGTCTCCATAACTTCCACAAAGAAAAATGAAACTGAATAAGAAAAATAGCACAACTCTTTACCCAGAAGGCCCTAAACTTGCAAGGGACCAAGGAAAAGGACAAAAATGTCCTAATAACAAGGAAGGAATTATCTCCTTCACTGGACCTATACATATTCATGTCTTTCAGTCTCTATGGGCTTTAAATCTGGCTGAATTTTCTTCTAGAAAACAGTAATGTAGAAAGGGCAATAAATATTTTTCTGAGAGGGTCAAAGTGAGGGAAATAGATAAGATATTTCCTCTTTTCCCCCTCCAGTAGTTTTAGGAAGCATCCATATATAATTTAAAAAACTCTGCCCAGTTACCCCAGGGAAAATCATATTGCTCTGAAAGACAATTGGAGATAGACTGACACTTTCTCCTGAGCCTCTGAACCAGAGATTCTTAACCCAGGGCTCTTGAACTTGAATGGGAGAAAAACATTACATTTTTATTTTTAGTAACCTTTAAATGAAAGTTAGCATTTTCTTTTATTATATTTAAAATAATTATTCTTAGGAGTTCATAGACTTCACCAGATTGTCAAAGCAGTTCATGTCATGAGAGTCATTATTTTTTGTTTTTGTTATTAATAATACTAGCAACAATAATACTACTAATGAAAGGCTTTAAAATGTGTAAAGCACTTTATAACTGTTATTTTATTCCACAAGAACCATGGGAAATAGTTTCTGTTTATTAAATGCATTTTACAGATGAGGAAACTGAGGAAGACAGAAGGTGATCTGCATAGGATCACACAGCTGTGAAGTATCTGAGGAAGGGCTATAATTCATGTCTTCCTGACTCCTGGTCTAGCATTCTATCCATCCCTGCTCTAGATTCATGGGTGGTGTTAACACTATTAAAAAGTAGTTAGGAGGGGCACCTAGCTTGCTCATTGGATAGAGAGCCAGGCCTAGAGATCAGAGGTCCTGGATTCGAATCTGGCCTTATAAACTTCCTAGCTGGGTGAACCTGGGCGAGTCATTTAACTCCCTTATCGCCTAGCCCTTACTGCTCTTCTATCTTGGAACCAGTCAATTCTAAAATGGTATGTAAGAGGTAAAAATAATAAGGAGAGTCAGTCAGTAAGAATTTGTAAAGTGAGGCTCCAAACCTACAGCGAAGACCTGAATCCCAGAGCAATCCCAGTATGAGGCAGTCCATAGGGCATCAGGCTGGTGCTGGCCTAAGAAGAGCCACAGAGACCCTCACAACCCTGCAGGGAGGTCCAAAGGCCAATTGTAAGTCAGTCTGGAGTGTGCCTGGTCTGCATAAGTCAAGGGTAAGGCCTAAAGTCCATACCCAGGCTTGAGTGAGGCTTTGAGCCCCAGCCCAAGGTAGCTAACAGTGCTCTGAGCCCTGAAAACCACCAGCAATTCCTTGAAGAGGCTGAATCAGCAGTGGGAGGTGACTCTGAGAGTTTCTAGAGTCATCCCACCTTGGAAGAACTGAAACTTGCTGAAACCCAGAACTAGAGAGGAGGGTGGCAGCAAGGTAAATGGAGTCATGAAAAAAAAAACTATTAAAATAGAGAGGAGGATGAGGGGGGGTAATGGGCAATACTTAAACCTTGCTCTTATCAGAATTGGATCAGAGAGGGAACAACAGCCATACTTATTTGGGTATAAAAATCTATCTTACCCTATGGAGAAGAAGGCAAGGAATAAGATGGGGGTAATATAATAGAAAGAAGTGGAAAGTAGGGGCAGTAATTAAAAGCAATACACTTGTAAGGACAGACAGAATGAAAGGATTAAAAGGATCCTTTTAGTAGCAATAGATCCTCCCCTCCCCTTTTTTATCTCTTTGGGATTCATACTTAGCAGTGGTATTGCTATTACAAAAACAAAACAAGTGCACAATTTTATAGTCCTTTGAGCATTGTTCCAAATTATTCTCCACTATGGTTGGAACAATGCACAACTCTACCAACCATGCATTAGTGTCCACCCCTAGCATTTTGTCACTTTCTTTTTCTGTCAGGTTATTCAATCTGAAAAGTGTGAGGTGGTATCACAGAGTTGTAATTTGAATTTCTCTAATCAATAGTAATTTAGAACAATGTTTCATATAAACTATTGACAACTTTGATTTGTTCTTCTGAAAACTGTTCCTATCTTCTGGCCATTTATTAATTTTGTAAATGGTTCTTATTTTTATAAATTTGGCTCAGTTCTTTATGTATTTGAGAAATGAAACCTTTATCATAGAAACTTACTATAGCATTTCACCCCATTTTTCTGCTTTCCTTCTAATTTTGGCTGCATTAGTTTTATTTGTGTAAGAACTTTTAAAATTACATGTAACCAAAACTTTCCTATTTATTTCCCATGACTCTCTCTATCTCCTCTTTGGTCATAAACTCTTCCTTTATCCAGAAATACAACAAGTAATTTTTACCATGTTCACTTAATTTACTTCTAATATAACCGTTTATGTTTAAATAAAAATATAGTGTTATACATTGTTAGATATTGGTCTATATCTAATTTTTGCAAAATTACTTTGTTTCCCAGAAAATGTTCATCAAATAGTCTGTGACAGTTTTGTTTACCATTGTCTGTTTTTGTTCCTTGACTTTATTTTTCTTGTCTTATTTGCCATAGCTAGCATTTCTTTTCTTTTTCATTTCCTTTTTTTTATATCATGTCATCATAGCCAACTTATTCTTGCACCCTCTTCTTACTCCCCTAATAATGATAAAATCCTTGAGTTACAAGCATCATCTTCCTATCTGGTAATGCAAACAATTTCACCTTATTGAATCCCTTAAGTTTTATCTTTCCTGTTTACATTTTTATACTTCTCCTGAGTCTTGTATTTAAATCAAATTTCATGTTCAGGTCTGTACTTTTCATCAAGAATTCTTGGAAATCTCTATTTCATTAAATTACCTTTTCTCCCCTGAAAGATTATACTTAGTTTTTTTGGGTAGATTAGTCTTGGTTATAAACATAGCTGGTTTTCCATTCCAGAACATCATATTTGAAGCCCTCTGATCCTTTAATGTAGAAGCTGCTAAATTCTATGTAATCCCGACTATGACTTCATGATATTTAAATCATTTCTTTCTAGCTACTTGCAATATATTTCTCCTTGGCCTGGGAGCTCTTAAATTTGGCTATAATGTTTCTAGAAGTTTTCCTTTGAGGATTTCTTACAGGAGGTGATAGGTTGATTTTTAAAATTTCTATTTTTCCCTCTTGTTCAAGAATATCAAGGCTTTTATTTCATAATCTCTTATAATTTGATGTCTAGGCTTTTTTATCATGGCTTTCAGTTAGTACAATAATTATTAAATTGTCTTTCCTAGATCTATTTTCTAGATCAATTTTTTTTCAAATGAGATATTTCTCTTTTTTCATTCTTTTGATTTTGTTTTGTTGTTTTTTGATGCCTCATGAAGTCATTAGCTTCCAATTGTCTAGTCCTAATTTTTAAGATATTATTTTCTTCAGTTAGCTTTTCAATTTCATTTTACATTTCAACAATTCTACTTTTAAAAAATATTTTCTTCATTGGATTTTTGTACTTTCTTTTCCGTTTGGCCAATTCTGCATTTCAAGGAATTTTTCTCAGTGGATTTACTATTTGATCAGATCTACTTTTTAAGGTGTTAATTTTCTTCTTGCATCATTTTCATTTCTTTTCTCCATTTTTTCTCTGCCACACTTACTTGATTTTTAAAAATTTTTTAGCATTTCCAGAGTCTGAGAATAATGCCAATTCTTCTTTGAAATTTTGTTTGTAGCTGTATGGATCTCATTTTCCCCTTCTGAGTTTGTGCCTTTCTCTTCCTTATCTCCATACTAATTTTCAATGATTATGTAATTTTAAAATATTTTCTCACTTTCCCAGCCTTTTTTATTTTTATTTTTATCTTAAAGGTGGGCTATCCTTCCAGAAGAGAGGAGGCACTCCAAAATGTCTATATTTTCTTGCAACTACCCTCAAATCTAGTTCTAGGTGTCTGCAAGTTTTAGTTCTTCCAAGGAGGCATGATCGTGTGTTACCTGAGAGGTCTAAAAGCCACCTCCCGTTGCTAATTCATTTTCCGTCAGGGACTGCTATTAGCTTACAGGACCAGGCACAGGAACCTCATCACTGGCATGTAATGATGCTCCAGGCCAGTGGTAGTCTAGTTGCAGTATGGGCTTTCTTGTACTGTGGTTCAGGGCCTCAGTGTAGGTTTATGCTGGGGCTCAGGACTCACTACGAGTTTGTTCTAAGAATTAAAACTTTGAGGGATGGGCATGGGGGTATTCTTCTGTTGGCTTGGAGCCTTGGAGTCTTGTTGCTGGTCTGGGCCCAGATTCAGAACCTTGAACAATGGGAGAGGTGCAGTGGGAGGGCTTGCTGTTGGCTTGTTCCTCCCTAGTTGATGTGGCGTTACTGTGGATTGTGCTTCCCTCTCAATAGAGTGAAATAGATTTTCTCTCCCTATGTTCTAAGTTGTTTTCTACAAGAACACTGCCTCATGCCATCCCTTTGTTGGTAGTATCACTCTAATATTTATTTTGAAGCTTTACTTTAAAGTTTGTCGAAGAGAATTTTCTGAGATATTTGGACTTTCCATGCCTCTACCCTGCTATCTTTGCTTCACCTCTAGTGTAGTTAACATTTCTAGACACAATATTGAATACCAGTAGTGATAATTAACATTGTTGCTTCACCCCTAATTTTATTGGGTAGATGAAGTCATGTACTTCTAAAAGGATTTAATGACTATAAGACCATGTTTAATATCAAAGATCCCATACTTGGAGGTCAGGTGAGAGAGAAATAAACTAAGGCAGTGCAATGATCTCCAGAGATATCTATGCCCTTTCCAAAGGAGGCTCTCACACAAGAATTAAGACTATAATGACCTAAAAATATTTGCAACCTACTCTTACAACAGTAGCTCCCACACACCTGGCTATAAGCTTAAGGAAAAGGAGAGACAAATTTAGCAAAAAAAAATTAATGAGAGGACCAAGTAACATTTCCTTTTTTAATTAGAAAACCATTTAGCTAGAATGAATAAGGAAATACCTGTGTTACACTGCAAGATGTGAATAAGAATAATGTTTAGGTTCAGGAGGAAGGGAAGTTGGGTGGCCTCTCTCATGATAGCTTTTGATGTCAGGTGGCAGATATCAGAATTTGGGATATAAATGCACTAACTGGATTAATTAGCAATGTCTAAAGGACTTCATGTACAGACATTGAACAAAATAAAAATCAGGGTTGGTAGGATTAAAACAGAATAGCTGCCTTCATAACACAGTCTCAGGTCATAAACCAATTAGTAAAGTTCTGAGGCAACAGTCTGTCTGTAAAGTAAGTCACAGGTCATAAACCATGGAGATTAACCTATACAGGTTAAAAGCAGGGGATTGAGAGCGTGATGGCCAAGGGACTACTTGTATTGCTAAGGCTGAGCATTTTCCTGGAGGGGAAGAAAATAGGATTAATCAGTTCTCTTCCTCTGCTTCTCATATCCCATTTAAATATATGGTCTTATAGGCAATGTGAACTACACTCATCAATAAAAATATCCAAAATATGTGAAACAGGAAAAAAATTTGGGAAAAACTTGTATAAAGTAAAGGAAAGAGAATAAAGAATCTGAACAATCTATATACTGATCACAACTATGTCTAAGAAATAAGGCATAAGAAAGTGAAAGGGTGAATGGAAGTTAATAGAGATTAACCAATAAACTTATGGATATAGTGCAGGAAGAAATTTATTATACAGTTATAAATATCTATTTATTTGGTTTTCCCATGACTTAAAGTTAAGTCTAAAATAAACAAAGTACTATGTCATTTTAAAAGTTCTCAAATGCTGTTAAGTAGGATAGGTTCAGAGGCAGAGAGGTAACCATAGGCATTTCCTTTCTGGACCAAAAATATGTTGGTAAGAGGATGAGGTAGAGTAGGATGATATTCTAGGCTACACTTCCCAAAAAGCTGTTTGTTCAACTGTAGCAGGCTGGCATTATCATATGAAAATTCTGTTCAAGTATCAAATTCAGAAGGTATCAAAGAGAGAGACATGGAATACAGCAGAAGCAAAAAAGATACCCAAGTGGCTATGGAATCCTAACCTCTGTAGTGCCATCTGGAACCAGATGAGTAAAGGATCAATGTGTGAGTTGTTCTTTGGCTTCACAAAGAACAAAGTGTATCCAAGTGTTCACTCTTCCCCAGTGAGTGAAAATGATTGGAGTTCTACTTTTACCCTGGAAATGTAAAGACAATGAGGAGATATTAGATTATATTTTCTGAAGTGCAGAACATTTGCATCTTTTTGTGTAAGAGCACCGAAAAGTCTTTGCTACTTAATTCAATTTATACTGCATCATTTGAATTAATTTTTTCCCTGTTGGATTGATGTGCCTCTGATGATACTAACAAAAAATAGCACATTATATCAGGACTCCTCCATAAATTTAAATAGTCATTTCTGCCAGACATCATACTAAACCTAGAAGTAGCAACAAACAGTGCCCTAGCAGCAAGGTCCTCAGCATGCTCAAAATACATTACCTCTTGGCCACTTATGGATTCCTTTTTCAGTTTATAATTCCAAACTTTATAATCTTTGTTGTTGTGCAATTATTCAGCTATATATGAGTCTTCATGACCTCATGGGCCATAGCTATCCAATGGATTTTCTTGTCATGGATACTGAAGTGGTTTGCATTTCCTTCTCCAGTGGATCCATTTTTACTCTTTACAAACATTTTTATACTTAATTACAAAGTACCTTGACTTCTTTTTTCTATTTTACTAATATATTTTTATAATATAAACACAGATTATTCCCTCAATACAGTCCCTTGTAACAAAATAAAACACTTACATAAAATGAAGAAGGAAGGAAGGAAGGAGTGGAGGGAGAAAGGAAGGGAGGTAGGGAGGGCGGG
>NC_058134.1:127751197-127854665 GCF_016433145.1 Gracilinanus agilis
GGAGGGAGGGAGGGAGGGAGGAAGGAAATGGTTTAGGGTTCATTTGCATTGCTTATGCAATGTGTTAATGTAATCTAACCAATCAGTTCCATGGTTGGACCATCTCGTAACATCTGATAGTTTAGCCAGTAGACATTCTTTATCCAATTACTTTTTTCCTATATGGATAGGTGAATTAAATTGTGAACTTCTTGTTTTTGTATTTCAGTACCTAACAATACCTAGCACATAGCAGTTGCTTACAATTGCTTATTGATTGGTTAAGAATTGTGGGTCTTGTTTAGAAGGCTCAGCAATGTACAAGGGCTTGATGAAATTAGTACAATGTCATCAGTAAACAGAGATATTATTCATCTCAAGTACCATATGAGCTATAGAAATCCCCATTACATTCTACTTCTAGTGAATATTTATAATCCTGTTTTATGACTTGTTATTACTAATCACCAAAGTTATCTCTATTTTCACCTATCAAGCAACCTAATACCATCTAACAAATTAATGGATCATACATAGTTGGAGTATTTTAAGGTTTCATTTCATTCTACCAAGTCAAATCTGCCTTTTAAAAAGTTAGACAACAAATAATAAGCATGTTGATTATTTATACTTTTTAGTCAATTTTGTATTTGTACTCTAGACGACTATTGGCAAAAGACTATTCATTTCTTATGGTTTTATCCGATAGAGATTTTTTAATGACCCTTTGGCTCAAAGCTATTACTTTCTAATACTATTTCATTCACTCTTGGGTACAGTGAAACATGTACTTTTGTATAGATTTTTAATAAGAAGCAAATTTCCATCTCATCTTGAAGTTAAAAATGATAAATTTCTGATGTTTTGATTATTAATAGCTTTCTTCCTTATAAATACAGTAGTGAAGAATTATAGCAATCTGTTGGTGTCAATCTATATTATAAGTTGTTTCCCATCCATTTATAATATGTCTTCAATTTTTATTATTTTTTAAACATTTTTCTTTTTGAATTTTAAATGTCAGTCTTGCCCTCCCATATTAACTAAGAAGGCAAGCAATATGTTATCAATTATATATGGGAAAACATGCAAAACATATTTCCATATTTGCCATATTTCCAAAAAAGCAAGAAAAATAAAATAGGAAAATTATACCTCATTTTATAACACAGAGATCATAGTTCTATCATTGAAAGTAAATAGCATTTTTACATCATATGTTCTTTGAGAGTGTCTGCTCTCATTGTATTGATCAAAGAAGCCAAGTCTTTCATGGTTGATCATTATCATAGCATTGCTATTACTGAGCACACTGATCTCCTAATTCTTCTCACTTCACTTGATACCAGTTCATATAGGTATTGCCATATTTTTGTTTTTATTTCAAACACATCCCTTATCATTTCTTGTAACACAATAGTACTCCATTATAATCATATACTATAATTTGCTCAACCACTCCTCAAATGATGAGCATACCCTAAAATTCCAATACTCTGCCACAACAAAAAGAGCTGCTATAAATAAATATGTTTGTACATGTAGGTCCTTTAACTTTTTACCTGATCTCTTTGGGATACAGATCTAGTAATCATATTATTGGGTCAGATTTATGGTCTCTTGAGTATAATTTCAAATTGCTCTCTAGAATGGTTGGATCAGTTCACCATTCAGGTTCATTAGTATAACTACTTAACTCTCATACCATCTATCATTTGTCATTTCTGATAAGCATGAGGGAAAAGCTCAGATGTGTTTGAATATAAGGTAGTTTTGATTTCTTCTTCTGAACAATGTTTATATCCTTTGACCATTCATCAATTGGGAAATGGTTCTTTTTTAAATTAAATTTCATTCAGATCTATATTCAGTACATATATCAGAAATGAGGCCTTTATCAGAGAAACTTTCTATTAAAATTTTGATATTACTTCATTGTCTATGGTAACTTTTAGCAAAATGTAGTTTCCCTGAGTATCCCTTTTAATTAGATCTATTTTTGCTTTTGCTTGATCTGAGATCCTGATTGTTACCCTAGCCTTGTGGTTTTTTTTTAGTTTACCTGAAGCACATTGTATTCTGTTCCAGTCCTTCATTTTAACCGTGTCTTTCTGTTTATAGTTTATCTCTTGTAATATTAGATATATAGATATATATGTTGTAGTAATCAGGTTTCATTCTTCTATCTACTTTGATTTTATAGGTGAGCTCATCCTATTCATATTTACATCATTACTATGTTCTTCTCTTCATCTCATTTTCTTCTGTTTTTTTCTTCTCTCTCTCTTTTTTATTCTGTTCCTTCTTAAAAGGTTTCCTTTAATCTATCCTTCCTCTTATCGTGCCTCCACCTTTCTCTTTCCTCTCCTATTTCTCTATTGGATAAGTAACATTTCTATACACAAGTTTGTATGTATAGTCTTCCCTCTTTGAACCAATTCTGATAAGAGTGAAGTTCAAACATTGTCTACAACTTTCCTATTTTCCCCTCCACTGTAAAATCTCTCCCTTCCACACCTTTTTCCTTTGAGAAAAATGTTTTGTATTCTACTTATCTCTTCTTCCTTCTCCCAGTGCATCCCTCTTTCTTGACTCTCATTTATTTTGTAGATCATTCCAACATGATCAAGTCAAATCTATGATCCCTATATAAACTCCATTTAGGTGCCCTAATAATGATGTTTCTTAGGAGTTAGATGTATCATATTCCCATATAGAAATGTAAACTGTATAATTTTATTGAAATCCTTATTAATACTCTTTCATGTTTCCTTTTTTATGCTTCTTTTGATTGTTTTGTTTTGATGTAATTGAGGAAAATATTATTACCAAAAAAAAGCAGAATTGGTCAAATGGTAAAAGATATACAAAAGGTCATTAAAAATAATTTCTTATAAATCATAATTGGAACAGGGAAAACTTATGATTCCATGAAACTTCAAGAAACAATAAAACAAAGTCAAAAAAATTTAAAAATAGAAGAAAATGTAGCATATTTCATTGGAAAAACAACTGACCTGTAAAATATATCAAAAGGGAAAAATTAATAATTATTGGGCTACCTGAAAAGTATAATCAAAGTCTTGACATCAGATTTCAAGAAATTATCAAAAATATGCCTTAATATCTTAGATCTAGAAGGCACAGTAGAATTTGAAAGAATTCAATGATCATCTCCTGAAAGACATCTTTTTTTCATGAGGAATGCATAGAAGTCCTCTATTATATTAAATATCGATTTCCTCCTGAAGGATTCTACTCAGTTTTGGTTGGTAGGTTGTTCTTGGTTGTAATCCTAGGTCCTCTTCCTTCCAGAATATTATATTCCAAGCCCTCTCCTCCTGTAATGTAACATGGAAGCCACTAAATCTGTGAGTCTAAGTGTGGCTCCAAAATATTTGATTATTTTTTCTTTCTAGTTGCTTGGAATATTTTCTTCTTGATTTGGGATTTCTATAATTTGACTGTAATACTCCTGAAATCATTCATTTGGAGATCTCTTTCAGGAGAATGATTTTTCCCAATTACATATGCAAACATTTAAAACATTTTTTTGAGTTCCAAATTCCTTCTCTTTCCTTTCTTCCCTTCCTAAGATGATAAGCAATTTTATATATTATACATGTGAGATCATCCAAAACATGTTTCCATCTCTGCCATGTTATAAAAGGTACATGTAAAAATGTAGAATGTAAAGTGAAAAATTAGTAAGTTTTAATGTGCATTTAGACTCCATCATTTCTTCCTCTGGAAATGGACAAACCCCCCCTCTCTTTCCCCATATTTTCCCTCATATTCATGTTGTGAAAGAAAACATAGACAAAAAAAGAAATAAAGAAAATTTAAGTTTTTATTGTGGTTGTTTTTAAATATGCTTTGATCTGCATTGAGACTCAATCAGTTCTTTCTCTGGAAACAGATGGTATTTTTCATCATAAGATCTTTATAATTGTCTCTTATCAGCCAATTCTGCTTCTTAAGAAGTTCTTTCTGCAATGAAATTTTGTTCCTTTTTTTAACCATTAAGCTAATTCTGTTTTTAAATTGTTGTTTTCTTCACTATTTTTTGCCTCTTTTACCAAGATAATAATTCTCTTTTCCAAATTTTCATGCATTATTCTAATTTCTTTGCCCGATTTTTCTTTACCACCATCACTTTTGTTAACTCTTCTAGGAATTCTTGATGGGTTTCAGTCCAGTTAGAATTTTTCTTTGAATTTTGTTTGTAGCTGTTTTCATGTTGTCTTCCAAATTCATGTTTTGGTCTTACCTACCACTGTAGTAGTTTTTATGGTCAAATTCTCTTATTTCATAGTTTGCTCATTTTTCTAGCCTATTTCTTAAATTTGAACTTTATGTTACATTGTGTTATGTTGTTTTATGTTAGCAACTTATATTTAAGTTTAGCTCTGCTAAACTAGGGATGGGGAGGCACTATGTGAAGCTTTAGGTGCTGTTGTTTTCAAAGACAGCTCTGGGGGTCTGCAAGTTTTTTGTGCTCCCAAATTGTTATGATACTAAAAGAAGTATAGTCACTGCTAACCTAGTGTGTATTCTGGTCTTTATTCAAGATGAGCCTTACTCCCCTGCAGCCACAAGCACTAATGCTCTTCTTTGCCTTCAAACTGTGATGCAGAACTGCATGCAGACAATAGAGTTGCCAATCAGTATTATCTCTATCCAGTGTCAGCAAAGGATCCCTTGTATTCTCTTTCAAACCAGTTGCCCCATCCTCTTATTACTTCTAACCTCATCCTAGAGCTATTGCTGTGGCCAGTTGTGCTGCCTTTGTACAAGTCTCTACTCTAATGTCACAAACTTCTCCTATTGACCTTTTAAGTTTTCTTAGACCAGAAAAATATCTCACCTTGACCTTTGCTGGCTCTGCCACTCCAAGATTTAATTTGAACCATTATTTTAAAACTGTTTGGAGGAGAATGTTGAGATAGTTCAGCTGGGTTATCTCTGATTCATTTCCTTTACTCCCCCCTTGATAGCTCCCTTATATGGCATTCCCTATCTCCTCCCTACACATTCCATAGACAATCCATATTGGTTAGAATACACTTGCTCTCACTTGTAAAAATCTAAGTCTCCTTCAACATTTAAAATTCCACATCTTCCTGGAAAGTCTATCTTTAATCTCCAAATTATTAAAGTTCTTCCCTTGTAAATTGCTTTGCATATACTTTACACATATTTTGAATTTAATTTTCTGTATACGTGTTGTTTATTCCTTCCCTTTTCCCCACACAGTGTAACCTTCTTATGGATAAGATGCATTTCAATTTTGTTTTTTATCTCCAATACCTAGCACAATACCTAGCACACAGCAGACATTTAATATATCTTAGCATGTTGGGTTGGTGATTGAAAGATGTCCACTAATCCCTCATATTTATTTGAGAACTATTCAATGAAGCAAAAAGTGTAATTATTTTTTTCTTTTTTATTTACAGTGATGTAGAAAAACAAATTGGCTACAACCAGTGTCTAATTTATACCATTAGCACTCAAAAATGACATTCATTTCATTTACTTTTTCTGATAAGATTTCACAGACAATTAGTCTATAATGTGGATGAGGTGCTTGGGGGATTTAAAAATTAAAATGGTTGTTATTAATGTTTGAAAATTGGGTAAAATGCATGTGGAGTAATTTTCATAGCATTTTAGTAGACATATAACCTCATGACAAGTTCGTTTTTGTCATTTCTTCAATAAATCATCTCATATCTGTTATTGTTTAATAATTGAATATGATTCAGTTCACACTTCTTTTCAATGAGTTTTAGTCCCAAGCCTCAAACACTAGGCTGGCCTGAATTAGATCTAGTCTGAAAAAAGTAGCAATTTAGGGATCATTCAATTACTTAAAGGGATTTCATGGAAAACAATATTTTGACACCAACAAAATAGGTAAATACCAATTGGGCAAGTTTATCCCTCTCCTACTCTCATGCCAGGTCACCATACCTGCTAGATAATCAGTTAGTGCTTAAAACTGATTGCCAAATGTCTGAAAAGAGGGAAGAAAAAGAAAGAAAGCTTTTCCACAGGAAGCTGATGATTATGTATATACGATTAGATTTAAGCATTCTCTGTCACCAAATGTTTAATCCCCAATCCTCTAAAGTACTCAGGCTTTTACCTAAAATTTATACATGATTTCTTCTTGTTGTTGTTTTTTCTCTGAAGGACCCTTTATTTTAATGATGAGTCTAGAAAACTCTGTCAGCCTGTCTACAGAATGAACTTATCATCATTTTGGAACCATTGATGCCAAAGTATCACTCAAAAACTAAATATTCATCCCTTTAAGGCAAATATTAGTAAAACAGAAAAGTGAATAGAAGTCTATCTTCAGTTAGAGTTGGGGGAACTTCATTCATTTCTTTTTTACTTGTCAAAGAACTAGCAATAAAATATGTATTTTTTAAAAACAAGAAAGTGTTTGATCTCATGGTTCTGCCTCTCTGAGCTCTTACACACATCTTTTAGAACAGAAAAAGAATTCTGAGTACAAGTATTGTGTTTGCCATTGATCCTTTTTTTTTTTACTTTTACCTTCTGTCTTAGAATCAATACCAAGTATTCTTGATTCTAAGACAGAAGAGAATTAAGGAAGAGGTGATAGGGGTTACATGATTGGCCCAAAGATCACACAGCTAGGCATCAATTTATAAGAATCATCTATAGGTGTTTTTATATTCCTTATAATTGTTCTGTTATATGAAGCAATTAGTTGCAGCCATTTGCTAATCACATAGCAAGCTTGAATTCTTGGGAATAAGAGAAAGATAGGGATTCAGAGATTGATTTGATTTGAGCATGGTTAGAAGATGATGAATTTATTAGAGCAATCAAAACACTACTTCTGGAAGCTTCTTTTGGGAAGGGTGGTCAGGCCTGGTGGTTTTCAATGGTGTAAGGAGTTTTTGGTGTTGAACTTTCCTCTACCAATGAAGGTCAGAAAGCTATAGACTTCAAAAGGTACATGAGACCAGTAGGATATAAAGTTATTTTCCCATGATCACACGTCTAGTATGTGTTAGAGGCAGGAATCTTTTAGATTCCATAAAATACTTCTATCAAAATGAGACAACAAATTCATTGATTTGCCATTTTTCCTTCTTTTTTCTAAATGATTTGGAGAAAGGAATATTCAAGATGATACTCATCAAATCCTTGGTCAGATAAGATACAAGTGCCAAGAAAGATGTGCCATCAATTATGCAAGGAAATCAATGTATTTAGAGCTGCTTTTCCTATTTAAAAAACAACAAGCACCCCATATTTAGGAAATATTCACCTCTAAAAGACAAATCCTAGTAAAACAGAGAAAATGAGTTGAAGGCTGCCTCCAATTAGAGTCCAGGAAGCTTCCTCCAGACCCCTAACAATGTCCATCATATTTTGGTATTTGTTATACTTATTAAAATACATTTCATTAATCCATTTGTATTAGCTTAATGTATTTCTGTATTACAAAAACCACAATTTAGACCTAACTCAGTTGGTTACTGAAAGTAGTTTTGTGTTCTTAGTGTAGACCCTCAGGAGCAATTGTCCAGATCACAAAGCTATTATGTTCTCCAGCATGCTTAATGGCAGAACAGGACTAGAATATCAATGATGCAGCAAATCAGTACTGAGATTTGTTAGGGAAAACCCAAATAGCAACTTTCCATACAATAGGTGTCTCTAGACAGCACTCTCTATTTTGCTAGCAAATGTTGCTGTCCCTTCTTGGTATTTATATTAATAAGCACAGAAATCTCTGATTCCACTTTGGTTCATGTTGTACAGCTAAAAGCAGACCAACATAAAACTGACACATGGCCAGTCATAAAGGAAAAGAGCAAAACTGAAAGACAGAAATGCTTTGCATCCTCTTATGCATCCCTATCCTGGGCAGCACTTTTCCTTGCTTATATTTTAATAGCTTCGTCCACTCCTGTTTTAAGCTACTTTCGTTTAAGACTTCATTACTTTCCTTGGGAGACTATTTCACAGTCTATTAGTCACAGTCGATTTCTTCCCATTACTTGAAGTTATAAACACCCACAGCTCCTTGAAACTCCTGAAGCCACAACCCTTCCTCTTAGGTATTTATTAAATTTGTAAGATGACTTAAGTACTTGAGGCTCTTTATACCGTTTGTTGGGGGGGGGAGGGTGTTCTTATATTGAGAGGGCTTTATTTTTCAATTTGACAGTTCATTTTTTATGGCAGAATATGTTTCATAATTGTGTCACAGAATGGTTTAAGGCTCCCAAGGAAATAGGAATACTATGTTAAAACCAGAAGACACAGACAGACTTCAGCTATAGCTACAGTTGTCTTCCACATAGAGATGGTTTGTATCAGCTTGTCTCAAAGGGCCTTGATCCCATAGATGTGCCTCTGGGATTTGGTCTTTACCTTGCCCTTTCAAATTGATTATTAAGTAGAATAAAGTAGATGGGAAAGAGAGGTCTATAATCTCAAAACAAGAGTCAAAATATTTGTATAGTATATAATATGTTGAGTAGACATGTTTTTTAAGAATCTATTATCAGATGTTTTGGGTTTTCTAAAACACGACTCCACACACTTCTCTTCTTCTAATCTTTCAAATTATATGTTTCTTCTTGTGAATTTCAAATTGTAGGAAAGACTAGATCTGTGATGTTATTGATAAAGGAAACTACCAGATTGGAAATTTCCCTTCTCAATTCAGGTTAATGCTTGCTCTATAACCTATAATCTCAGAGAGTTTTGTAAGTCACCAAGAAATTAAGTGACTTGCCCAGGGTCACATAATGAGTGTCAGAGGCAGGACTTGAAATCAGATTCTCCTTAATAAGGAAAGCTTTATATCCACTTTCTATCCACTATGCCACATCTCACATTTCAAATGTTGGTGCTAAACTGCTTAGGCTTTCATAAAATCTTCAAATATATGATTTGATAGTTTAGAAACATAAACTATACTTCATTGACATAATCAACCACAAAAGATGCACTTATAAGTTTATCTATTCACTAGTAATATATGAAAACAAAACAAAATCTAACTTAATGGCTATTAGTGTTACCATTGTCAATCAACATAAAATTAGTCTGAATTTCTAAAGCACAATTAATCCCTTAGAACCTAAAAGGATTCCATATTCTTTATACTTGTACTAACATACCAATTGATTGACCAGCCTAAGCCATTAACAATTATTGAAAAGTGAATTATTATGTCTTGTTATATTTAACTTTATAGAAAGTTTTATTCAGGACATTGGCAAAGACCATCACAGAAGGAGACAAAAGCAGCCAAAAGTTAAGGTGCTCTTTGGATAGCATTTACTGTGGTTGCAGAGAAACAAATGTGATCCTTCAGGCATCTTTACTCCAGGACTTTACTAAGAGAATCCAGGGTCAGCCCATAAACCCAGGCTTCTGGATTCCAAGCCCTTCTACAGTTCTCCTAAGGCCATGCATTGATTAGATCCTCTAATTAGACCGCCTCTCCTGAGCAGATCCTCATAGATCATGCCTCTAAATGCTGCTGGTTTGAGTCACCTTCAAGCACCTAATAAGGCACAACATCACCACCTGCCAAAAACTCTTTGAAGGAATATCTTAAACAATCTGATCACCTTCCTCCTTCAATATTTGCTTTGTTGTTGTTCAATAGTGTCCAACTCTTCCTGACCCCATTTGGGGTTTGCTTGATTTGCCATTACATTCTCCAGCTCATTTTATATATGAGGAAACTGAGGCAAATTGGGGTAAGGGAATTGTCCAGAGTTATACAGTTGGTAAGTGTCTGAGGCCAAATTTGAGCTCAGGTCTTTTTGACTCTTGGGCTGGTGCTCTAGCTACTGTTTCATCTTGTTGCCTTTGGCTACTGGTATATACATCCTGTCTTCCATTCCCTTCAGTCTTTTACCTTATTTCTGTACCCCTCAATCCTGCTCTATCAAATATTTCATTTAATATGTATACATACCATAAACTGTGCCCTCAAAAATATTTAATTCAAAATTAATAAACCGACTTTCATCTTTAAACCTTTCTTTTCCTACTCCCTCTGTCTTTTCACTCAATAAAACCTTTCTCTCTTCTTATGGCATGACATCCCTAGCCACTCTTTCAGTATTGGTTGCACCTTCACTTATCTATTGATCCTCAGAACATTTTTCTCCCTTCTTCAATAAGTTCAGGGTATGATTCATAGTCTTTCCCTCTTCTCCAACTCCTGCTGTCATACAAAAGGACTTCAACATACAAAATGATACTTGGTCAAACATCTACACTTCCTCTTTTCCCATTTTATTCATTTTCTATAATCTATTCCTCCACTCAAAGTGAGGCACACACACAATTATAAGCATATCCTTTATCTTACCATAAACCACAAACGTTTCAATTCCATGTTCAAGAACTCTGAAATTACTTCATTTGATCACGATTTTCATCATTCTATTATTTCTTCATATGACAGTATAAAACATAAAGTATTATTTCTTCATATGACAGTATAAAACATAAAATAAAAGTTTCATTTAAAAATATTAGTGCTTCTTGGTTCACATTTGGTCATCACAAGTTCAATAACATTCTTTAAGATTCCTAATCTTGTTCTTTGTCCTCATTTTGACTTCCAATTTCTCTGTCCTTCATTTCTTTCACATGCTTTGTACTGGTTATACTAGGCTCTCTTTATATACTAGACTCTCTCATTAGTCCCTAGTGAAACAGGTAAACTCTTTTCATGTTTTTAAAAATATTTTTCCATATTGCACATAGATACAATTTTAATAATCATTTTCTGACATTTTGTAATCCATGTTTGCTCCTTCCCTACTATCTTTCCCTCTTCCCTGAGATGTGAGGCAATATGCTGTAAGTTGTACATGTATTATCATACTATATATATTCCCATGTTTGTTTTATTGTGAAAAAAGACACATGGTACTTATAGTAATGAAAAGTTCATGGAAAAAGGAAAGTAAAGAAGAGCATGCTTCAATCTGAATTCAGCACCGTCAGTTCTTCCTATAGTAGTGGACAACCTTTTTCTTTATAAGTCCCTTGGAGTTGTCCTGAATCTTTGCATTGCTGATAATAATTAATTCATTCACAGTTGATTTTGATCATGGTACATTATTGCTGTTACTGTGTACAATGTCTTACTGGTTCTGCTCCTTTCACTTTTCATCACTTCCCAGGCAGGTCAGCTTTACATGATTCTCAGACTCTATCTAACCCTGATTTTAAATGAATGAATTCATTCATATTCAAATATATTAGTATATAAATTCCATGGAAGAAGGATTTGGATTTTTTGCCATTCTTTTTACCCCCAATAGTTGTCAGGTAGTCCCTGACATATAGTAAATTCTTCCTGAATTCTTTCTGGGTGTTTAACTGAATACAAATGTAAAATTTGTCTCTGCTCTTAAGAAGCTTACATTATAAAGAGGACATGACAATAGGTAAGGAGAGACTAACTTGTTAAGTTAGTTCTTCTGATAATTATGACTCATCAAACAAATAGTAAAGTAGAATGAAACTTCATCCTATATGTAAATATGGTCAAATGAAGGGAAATCAGCAGCATCATTTCCCTTAAGAAATAATATACATTTAAACAAAACTACACCTTGTGAACACACTAATTTAGTAGAATGATCTAGTTAATTCAATTTGCTTGGGGAGGAAATGCTTTAGCTGTTCATACTTATTCATGTACTAATTGATACCCTAATTGATGAACTAAATTTTGACTCCGGGCTCTTTCTATGTATCTAAATACAGTGGAATTGTTTACTTAAGGTAGAAAAATAGAAGAGAGAAGAGAAAACATTTAAGTTTTGAAATCTGGGTTTCTAGTGTGTTATTGAAGACATTCCTATTTGCTGAGAGATATGATATATACGATACAATACAATACATTGTTTTTAAATAATTTCTGAGACAAATGGGTTTTGCTTTCTGAGTTTTAGTTACACTAAAAAGTTTCACAATATATTTTAGCATCCTGTCCTTTAATAATAATGCTTGTGCCTCCTGACATTATTAGCTTATAGTAGCAAAGGTCATACCAAATTTTAATGTGTATTCCTATTTCATAAAAGAAGGTAAATAGGCACCTTTCTTAAGAAGTGTCTGAAAGCAAGTTATAGAAAAGTGAGGAAATTGCTGAGGAAATTCTTATTCAAGAGTGAAACTGTCAGACTTTTTCTAGTATTTAGTGTCAGAATGAGATCACATTTCTATACTGAGCTTGAATAAAAAGGAATGATTTAACTTATGTCTTCTGGATTGTGGTATGTATTTAGTGTGAATTTTTTGTCATTGGAGGAGCTTAAAGTCTGTAATCTGAAAGAAGCAAAAATCTATTATTTCAGAGGGATGCCAGAGGAGAGCATAAGAGCTGACTTTCTAAATGGATGTCCTTAAGCAATTGTATCTTGGAGACCATTAGAAGAGATTACTGTACTATGTTGGAAAGTGTCCATATTTTAGACTATCTCATTAGATGAGAACTTGTTGATGTGAAACTGTACTTATATCCTAATTATGATGTTCTTTCTGTTCTTTTTATGGTAGCAAAAAAATTGGAAATGGAAAAGATGTCCATCAATTGGAGAATGACTAAACAAATGATATATGATTGTGATGGAATTCTGTGGTGCTATAAAAAATGATGAGCAAGATAGTTTAAGAAAAACCTGAAAAGGCTTATGTGCACTTATGCAGTGAAGTGAGCAGAACCAGGAGAACGTTGTAAGAGCAATAATGGAAGGATGATCAACTATAAAAGCCTTAGCTACTCTGATCAAGATAATGATTCAAAAAAATTCCAAAGGACTTATGATGAAAAATGCTATGTGCCTTCAGAAATAGAAATAATGAACTGTGAAAATGGATTAAAGCATAGTTTTTAAAACTTTCTTTACTTTTCTTGTTTTGGTATATTTGTTTACCTCAGTAACATGGTTAATGTGGAAACAAGTTTTTGCATGAATTCATATACATAATTGACATAAAATAGCTTGTCTTTTCAATGAGAGGGGAGAGATATGAATTTGGAACTCAAAAAAATTAAATGATTGTTTAAATTTTTAAATGTAATTGAGAAATATTTAATTAGTGAAAATGCTTTTTTAAATTCATGCCTATTTGTGGTATGAAACAGATTGAATGAAACAGATTACAACTAGAAATTCAGAGGAAAATAATATTTAGAGATCCAAATGTTTCTAAAGAAAATAAACTATTTTCACAGAACTATTCCTTATATTCTTTTCCATTGTTCTTAAAAAGCAATCACACTCTATACATAGGTAAAATACATGACATTCTCATAACCCAAATTATGCTTTCTCTATTGTAATTGTGAATCACAGTGATCTCATCAGAAATAACTTGTTAAATCCTAAATCTGTCATTAGAAACTTGTTGGTTATAGTTTGTATAGCAAGTGATATTATAGCCCTCCTTTCAAATAAACCCCACTGTTTTGCCTAAGTTTTTTAGAGATTTAAATGAAGAGAGAGAATAATAAAAAAGGAATGAATGGCTTCCCATGCTTTATGCAAGAAATCAAACCTCACTATTCCTAGAGGAGCTATCACATATTTTATTGCAATCCTCCATTTATACATTAAATCATCTGAGGGCAATGTTAACCATTAACCTGATACTATTTACCAAAAAGCTTAGCTACTGGGAATTTACCTACTATGGCAATTGTTCACTCCCACCAGTATGAGAGGGAACTCTTTGGAAGAACTAAATCTTGAAGTGGTGATCTTATATATTCTAAATCTATTCCGATGGTTGTGCTTACATTATTCATCTAATGAGTGTGACTACCATAAATTTACACAATCAGACTAACTCCAAGATCTCATCTTGTTGGAAACTTCAGCTTCTCTAGTCTGCTATAATTTACTGATATCCAATCTAATTACCATGACATAATGGCATCTACAATTCCAGAAAACTGAGACATACTTGATTATACATAGTGACCATTAACTCTTTGCTATAAGAAAAACTGAATGATCACTATATAATTAAGTACAATAAAAAAACATAATGAGATGTAAACATATTTGAACAAGTACCAGGCAGAGTATGTGCTCACATCTTCTCTGAGACTTATCCTGCCTTTAACTAGCCCATGTGCATGCTCTAAACCCAGGAAATTTTTGGAAGGTACCAGTTTAGTTGTCTAAACTCGGTCCTCCTATCAGCACCTCCCAGTGGGAACAAGTAAGACTTTCCCTCAAGAACATTACATTTATAACATAGGATTGGTTCTGTTGATAATCTAAGAGTTTGAGCCACTTGTGTACTGAAATTATATGGTACCACTGGGAACCTGACAGATATCTCTAACTAAAATTTGGCACAAACTAGAAGAAATCAATAAGGCCTAAGCATGGACCATGATTTTTGGAGCTTATTTGGAAAACTGTATAATAGATCACTTCCAGAATATGTCTCAATCCAAAATCCAACCCTTGGGACTAGATCAAAACTAATTTGCAAACAAAAGGTTTTGAGTACAATCAATTCCTTTCATTATTTTGCATAAATTCAGCTCATGTTATTTTGAATCACCAACTAGGACTATATTCAATCAATCTCAAGTGAAAGTGGTCAGTTTAAAGATTAAAAGATGTCCATTTTCTAGAACACATAGAACAACAAGTATGTATATAAAAATATATGTACATATATATTTTAAAACTAAACCATGCTTAAGGGAAAGAAAAGAGAGTTTGAAACAGCGCACTTAAAAAAACAACAGATTCTGCTCTGATCTGAAGTCCTGATAGAAATGTCTGAGCAGAAAACTAAAGGAAAAAGCAAAAAAAAGAATTTTTCTTTCATCTCTTTTTCTTCAGCCACTTGAAAGTAATTTCTCATATATTTTAGAGAGGAGCATCTTAAGCAAGAGTACATAAAGAGCACAAAAACAACTTCTTGGAATTAGAAGTGGAACATGCCTATGCATGAAGACTGGCCAATACTTATGGTAGTGACTGGTTTTCTTTTAAGTTCCATATTGGCTATCATTCTCTTAGACTACACACAAGGCTTAGATGAACTGCATACTAAACAGGCTTTTGTAATTGTTTGGCGCTTCTGTCAAATGTCACTATGCTCACTAATTCATGCATCACTGATGTTATGATTTGCAGTAATAAAGTTATGCTATGGTTATTTCTTTTTAAAATACAGCAGCATATGGTGCCAGATGCCAAGGGCATACTAATTAATGAGAGAATTACCACACAAATATTAGATCAGCAAAATATGCCTAGAAGTCAGGTTTTAAGTATAACCCTATAACCAGTTAAAATTGTTTAGGTGAAAGCTACAGCAAATAATATATTGCATCCATAATAGAAGAATGGAAGGGTTAATGAAATTTGGGGGAACTTGATATATAGAAAGGATGTTATGCACAAATGGTATTTGAGTCTTCTTCTAAGAGGGTGATGACATCTTACCCCAAATCCAAAGGACTCCATCTGGCCATATAGCCCACCATTCCAACCTTACTTTCTTTGGAATACTTTATACCCTACTTGCCATTAATCCAAATCAACACTTGATCTTCCACTTCTAGGTCTTTGCACAGACTATCTTTCATTCTTATAATGCATCTTTTCTTCCTTAGTATCCCTCAGTGCCTACTTTATTAACCACATTCAATGGAAAACCTCTTTTTGAACATCTTAGTTATCATCTCTCTCTCACTCTTCAAATTATTGTACATATTCTTGTTTGTATATAATATTGTCCCAAGTAGATTATAAGCTTCTTGAAGCCTGAAGGTTTTTTTGATCTTTGTATCCCCACAGCTTAAAAGGGTTCCTCCATAAAACAAGCATTTAAATAAATGTTTATTTGATGGGATTGATCTGAATTTTGTCTAAAATCAAGCATAATATAATTAACATAATTCCTATGATAAAAATAATATAATTCTCATAATAAATATCATATGCAGACTTTTGGCAAAATACCACTAATCCAAACATTAGTCAAACAACATATTGGAGAGGGGAAGAGGCTGAGTATCTCAGTAGATAGAGTACCAGGCCTAGAGATGGGAGGTCTGGGTTCACATCTGACTGCGTAGCAGTGTGACCCTGGGAAAGTCACTTAAACCCATTTGCCTAGCCCTTACCACTCTTTTGCCTTAGAACAAATACTTAGTATCAATTCTGATGCAGAAGATAAGGGTTTAAAAATATATTTAGGACTGTCCAGATCAATCATGGAAATTTTCAAGAGGAAACTATTCTTGGAAGAGTTGCTCACACACTGAAATACTGCAAAATCAGTGTTTTGGCCTTTCTGGTTTTGAATAATTTGTGGAGTATGGGGAAAAAAGAATAGGATGATAAAGGTCAGTTGCTATACAGCCATCAACTCCCTTTAAGTGAGCTGCTAGATGGGATTCATCGCACCTGTCAATCTGTTCTAAGCTGTAGACTATCAGGTAGCAAGCATGAGAGCTTGTAACAGGAATGGGGAGGAAAGAATGGTCACATTCTTTGACTCTTTTAAGCTTACTGAAAACTTCCATTTTCTATGAAAATACCATGGATGTTTTTATGACATTGGTAGATCCCCTTGAGAATTTATCAAATGGTTCTGGCTTTTTTCAATCTTCAGAACTGCCACTCTCCTCATTAGTTTCTCCTTAAAATCTTGACAGTGATATCCAGCTTTCTTAGTAAAGAGACCTTATATTCCAAAATTGAATACACAATCTGAGTTCAAGTGTTGTCTTCTTTATTTAATATCTATATGATCTTGGGTCAATCATTTAACATCTCTGGACCGCAATGTTTTCATCTATAATAGCAAGAGGCCGAAATAAATGGATTCTAAAGTCTTTTCCACTTAATCATATGATCCTTCTCTCTCAATAAATTATTAGCTCTTACTTACATTACCGAGTACTTTCTCTGCCTCCAAGTCCTCCTTTGACTTCCTACCTCATTCTCCCTCTCTTCTTGTTTTTCTTTCTTCTCCTCAGGGCCTTTTGCTTAAATCCTTCTACATCATTCTCTGACTCTAGAGATTCTCTGTTAATTTCTCAAATTTTCCAAATTTCTGTTTCACAAATTCAATTCCTGGCCTTCTTTTCAATTCTAAAACCCTCTAAATAAACTTAAAAATGTCTTATCCTTTGTCAGTTCAAGTCTTTCTCCTTCATCTTTTTTCTTCACCATCACTACTTTCTTCCAAGGAAGCCAAAAATAGGAAGATCACTTTAAAACACTTTAGTTTCATGCTTTAGATATGGCAATTAAGGTACAGAAAAGTTAGGATCATGGACTTGGGCAAATTATTTAGTGGAGCACATAGCTCTCCCCAGAGTTGAGAATTTTCCATTATGCCATGATGTTTACATGCACATGTTCTTGCCCTCACGCTGCTATTCATAGCAAATAAGGCAAACCATAAATCCAGTTCCTGTGATTTAGTCCCTGTGGCAATCTAAATGAAATCCATTTTCCTTCCATTTCTTTACAAACGAATCTATAATTTCTACAGGTTTTGTGACTACATCATGATGAATCACTAAGTTAGATAATCTATTTTGCCTTTTTCTCTTCCTCAAAATAGGATTTTATGAGGCTAGAGAATTAAAAAGCTTTTTACAGCTGACATTTTTGGCTGGCATAAGAGTGAAAATTGAATAAATCGTTTAATCAGGGGAAAGGAGGAATGCATGTTCAGTGCTTAAGTTTTAATGACAGGAGCTCATTAGGCCCACCACTTTGATTGTAGACTATTTCCTTGATCCATTACTTAGTACACCTTTATTTTTGAATAAATATTCTGCCCCCTTTCTTTTGCGAAATTCTTGCATTTTCACTGAGGTGCAAACTTTCTGATAAAAGAGACACTTGTCCTCTGTGCTCAAACAAGTCAAGCATTAATCTGTGACAAACTATTCTCCCAGATAAGCCACATCTCCCAGTGATGTGCAGCATAGACATGAGTTCCTTTCATCCAAATAGCAATAACATCCTCTATGTCTAAATGCCAACCACATATAAGATCAGAAGTACCTGGATGCTTATGATTTATTCAACAAGTACTAAGAAAGACAATGTAAGGAACTAATGATACACAGATGAATCGAGACATATATCTTCATCTCAAAAAACTTATAACATATGGGTTTAAATTTTTTGTTGTTTTTATTTAAGGCCCACACCAAGAATAGTTCCTTTTTACTTTTTTAAATTATTATAAACTTAGTAGTACTTGGCATATGTTGGTCCTGTCGTGAAAAAGTTTTTAAATGGTTCTTTAGTGTTAAAAAATAGAGATAAGGTCAACTTTAAGCAAAAATGCCATGAGAAGTTTACCTGTGATATTCCCCTTCTTTTTATGATAGCTGCTCTTTTTTGATTAAGCACTTGCTACATCCAATCCATTCTCCTTCACTCCTAAAACAAATATTCCCATTATTTTCCCCACTTTGGCAACCTACTCTATGTGTATTCTTGTTAAACTAAACATTCTCTTGGGGAAACCTCTCTTCTGCCACATCTGACACCATGTTCTGGTGTTGGTCTAGGTTCTATTAGGTATTATAATCAAATGAACCCTGCAATTGGTTCCCCTCACCCTAAGGTGCCCTCAGCCATAAAAAAAATTAATGATGCCATGCTCCTTTTCCCATATCTATACAACCATTGAAGTATATCTGTTTCACTCCCTCAAAACCAAGGTGTTCAAAGACTTGAAAACTGACTCCAATCTAATGGAAGATGGCTTGAGGTAATCTTACTTCTTTCTGGCAAATGTGTGCATTTTCACAGAGTCTTCCATATTGAATACAAGGGGTTAATTTTAAAGACTTTAGAGATGATCATTCTCTCCTATATATGCCCTAACATTTAGCAACAATTGATCTTTAAAAAGAAAATTATACAGTAAGCAATGATATGTCATTTATGCTTTTTGAAAGCAAAATATAACACACAATTCACATTCATTCCAATGATGTTTATTGAAGCATGTGGTAAAGCCAGTGAGAGCCCAAATGAATAGTGAGTACTGGGATTACAAATTATTTCAGGATTCCTTCTGGTGCTTCCATATAAAAGATAAAATCCGCCAGATATACAGGATTCCTGGTCCCATGACAACAGTGAAAACAACAACAACAACAAACTGAAACAATGGCCACTACCATTATGTGGAATTAGTGGTAGCAGTATGACTTAAGAATGATATATTGAAATAAAGAAATGTCTCCCTTCTGATATAACTTACTAAAAATTTCTGGCATGGGATGTTTGAAGAGTGCTGATTATCCAGCATAGACAAGACTGAGATTATGGGCATATGATTGGTATTCTAAACACATGATTAGATTGTCTCTAACACAGATTCTACCCCATTTATGATCTTAGACAGATGAATATTATCTGTTTTTAAAAAGTCTTAGACTAGGCAGCTTCTAATAACTAGCCTGAGGAAGACAAATATTAAGTAAATTCAGAAAATGACTGTTATCTCAGACAGGTGTTATTTTAGGGCTGCTCAGTGAAAGTACAATTTATTTTCTTAAGAATGACCTTGAGAAAACTATAATTACCTATTAGTACAGAGTACAGTAGAAGTTAGGAGTAGCAAAGCCTGATTGGAAAAACTTCTTGCAAAGGTTCCACAGTAAGAAAATATTTTGAGCTTTTAGAAGAGTAACCTGAAGTTACATATAGTTATAAATCTATTAAACCAACATGGAAGCAAAAATGGCTACAATAAACTAAATACAAACATTTCTTCACATGAGGAAGAAATTGTTACCAAAAGATGGGTTCTCTGGTTAAGTAGACAAAAAGCAAGAAATGGTCCAAATAAATGAAAGGTGATGGCTCATCATTTAGAAAGAAATGGAAGAAAATAGGAGGTTGTTTGCGTTGAAAGGACCATTACCTCCTGGGAACTGAAGAGAGTTTCAGGATATGGAGTAACAGAGGGCAAACAAGTCCAAGTAGTGGTTATGACAAGATATTATAAGAGCAGCTGGGAGCCAGAACTACCAGAATATAGCAATTCTGTAATCAGAAAAAAAGTCATGTAGGAGGAAAAGAGTATCAATTTGGAAAAATCCTCACCATCATCCTTGAAGCCCCAATCAGGACAATGCTATAAGTGAATGAAATAATACAATTCTGTGGCAGGAAAGTTGTGCATTGGTATTATTTTCTTTGAGTTTTATTGCATGTTCTGTTTTTATTAACTTATAGATAAAATTGTTCCTGTTTTGAGTTTTGTGGGATTTTTAATCTTAATTTAATTTAAATTTTTACTTTAAAACACAAAGAGTTTTGAAGTGGGATAGTTATTTCCCCATAGGGGTACCACAAACTGACTTTCCCAGGTCATATGAATAGAAGAAATATGCCAGAGAAGTGAGAAGTCCCTGAATAGTTTCCCTGGGTTCCTTGAGTCTTTGACACAGAATGTAGGTAAGAAATTAATGTAGGGAAGAGTCCCCATTAGAGTATTTATTATCCCATTATCCCTTATATTTCCTTTGAGGCAATTGAATGTGGTTATTTAAATTGTTAATAGCTATTTCCTGAAATGATTCTAAAATGATGTGTTAGGGAGGAAAACCCAGTATTCTTCCTTATGTTACATATTTCTCAAAGAGAGAATCATTTGTGATCCCCATTACAACTAGAAATAAAAAATGTTGATTGAATGCAAAAAAAAACAGCCCAAGGTTTGAAAAATAATTTGAGAAGAGTATAACCATTTCCATCTGAGGAAAAGAGGAAAAATCTATACATTTTCCTTAGAACATAAGAATATAACTTTCTTGAGGGCAAGTATTAAGTTGTTTAAGCTTTATATCACAGTGCTTTCCACATAGTAGACACTTAAATAGTTTTTTTTAACAGAATTGAAATGAGGTAGCAACTGAGTTGGGCCTGAAAAGAAGGAAGGAATTTCAACAAGAGAAGTTAGGTGGAAAAAGGTGAGGAGAAATGTATTCTAGGAATGAGGGACAATGTTTGAGATACAGAAATGGGAAACAACTTAGAATTAGATAAAGGTGTGGTGTATATAAAAGAGTATAAGCTTTACATTTTAGAGAGCATTTGGTAATGGAAAGTACTTGAAGGAGTTGGAGTCAAAATGGCAGCTTAGAAGCAGCAAAAGTCAATTTCTATGTGAAAACCCTTCCACACCAATCAAAAAAAGTGCTTCAAAGGGGACAGAAAACCAAATCCAACAAGAACAAAGACCTGAGGGATTCTGCTGTTTGATTCAACTTAAAAGGTATGCAGAGAAGTTTGAATTCTTGGATTTAAGGAAAAGAAAGAAGGAAGGTCCCAGGGCCATTCCCCAACCTGCTGTGTGGAGTGTCTGTGGGATATTGGGGCTGGGACTGCAATCAGGACAGAGTGCCTTGCTACCACAACTACATGAAGTTCAGAGCTCTGACCACATCTGGCAAGGAGGAAGGTGAAGGGGAGAAGCTAAGAAGAAGGTAAACTGGTTGCAGCCTTAAGCCACCACATTTCCATCTTGGTCCTCTACCTCTGGAAGTTTTGGCCTCAGGACACATTCAGCTCTGCAGATCAGCTCAACTGGCTTAATCCATTTTATCAATTGAGCAAAGAAGCCTATAGGGGGCAAAGGGTCTCAGTCTCTCAGAGCTGGCAGAAAAATAGGAGGAGCAAGGGTGCAGAGGGGACAGAGCCAAGATCCCTCCTGCTCCATAAAACCTGAAAGCCTATGCTGGAAGCTGGGGAAGATCTTGGCTCAGGGCACATTAATACAACTGGTCAGCTTGATCAATCGAAACCAGTTGATCAGCTGAGCAGAGAAGAAACCCCTTCAGAGCAGAAAACCCAAACTCACAGGATCCAAGAAATAAACATAGGAGCAAGAATACAGCCAATAAGGAGGGGAAAAGAAGAGGAAAAATATAAGGAAACAACAGAAAAAGAAAAAATAAATTATAATAGACAGTTTATATTCAGGTAATGAACAAAATAAAAATGCAATAGAGGAGGTCTAAGGAACACCAAGCAAAAAAAATCAGGAAATCTAGTGAATTGGACCCAGGTTCTGGAAGAACTAAAAACACAATTCAAAAAACAATTAAGAGAGGTTGAAGAAAATTGGGGAAAGAACTTAAAAAGCACAATAGGTCATCTGTAAACAGAGGCAGTTGAATTTTAAAAAATAGTGTTTTAAAAAGTAAAAATTGAGCAGCTTGAAAATAAGACAAAGAAGGTAAAAGATAAAAACAACGATCTACAAAGAAAAATAGATCAAAAGGAAAAGGAAGTTCAAAATGTCAGGGATGAAATTCAGTCTTTAAAAATTAGAATTGAACAATTAAAAGCCAATGACTTCACAAGGGCAAGAATCTAGAAAACAAAATCAAAAGAATGAAAACATTGTGGAAAATATGAAAGAATGAAAACATTGTGGAAAATATGAAACACCTCATTAATAAAACTATAGACATAGAAAATAGAGCCAGAAGAGACAATTTAAGAATTATTGGACTACCAGAAAACCATGACAAAAGAAAAAGGCTAGACATCATTCTACAGGAAATTATCTAAGAAAACTGCCCTGACATTCTGGAAAAAAGGGAAAAGTGTAGATTGAAAGAATCCACAGATCACCTCCTGCATTTAATTCCCAATTGACAATGCCCAGGAATGTTATAGCCAAATTCAAGAACTACCAGACCAAAGAAAATATACTACAAGCTACTAAGAAGAATCCATTCAAATATCATGGAACCACAGTTAGGATAACACAGGACCTGGCTGCACCCACACTGAAGGACTAGAAGGCATGGAATATGATATTCCAGAAAGCAAGGGAACTGGGTCTACAACTAAGGATCAATTACCCAGCAAAATCGACTATATTCTTGCAGGGAGAAGTATGGTCATTTAATAAAATAGAAGATTTCCAAACAGAAAATTTGATGCCCAAACACAGAACTCAAGAGAATCAACAAAAGGTAATTAAGAAAGGGAAACAAATAAACAAACAAGCAAAAAATATTTTAGAGATCTAATAAATTAAAATGATTTGTATTCCTATAAGAAAAGATGATACTGGTAACTCTTAAAAATTGTTATTGTCATCAAGGTAGCTAGAAGAAGTATACTTAGAGGGAACAGTGACAAACTGTAGAGAATGAAATGTGTATGTATGTATGTATACACACACACACACACACACATATATATATATGTATATATATATATATATAATCAGCATTTCTATATATTTCCAATATATCACAGCAGCAAGAGTTAGAGATAGAAATTCCATTGAAAATCACCTTAGACAATATAAAATACTTAGGAATCTATCTGCCAAGACAAACACAGGAATTATATTAATACAACTACAAAACACTTTCCACACAATTAAAATTAGATCTACATAATTGGAAAAACATTAATTGCTCATGAGTAGAACAACCTAATATAATAAAAATTACAATCCTACCTAAATTAATTTACTTATTCAGTGCCATACCTATCAAATTACGAAGAAACTTTTTTATTGAATCAGAAAAAATTATAACAAAGTTCATTTGGAAGAACAAAAGGTCAAGAATATCAAGGGAAATAATAAAAAAATGCAAATAGAGGCCTAGTGTTACCAGATCTCCAACTATACTATAAAGCATTAATCATCAAAACTATATGGTACTGGCTAAGAGAGAGAAGGTTAAATCAATGGAATAGACTTAGGGTAAATGACCTCAGCAAGATAGTGTACAATAAACCAAAATATCCCAGCTTTTTGGACAAGACCTCACTATTTGACAAAAACTGCTGGGTAAATTGGGAAACATTATGAGAGAGATTAGGTTTAGATCAACATCTCACACCCTATACCAAGATATATTCAAAATGGGTAAATGACTTAAATAAAAAGAGGGAAATTATAAGTAAATTAGGTGAACATAGAATAGTATACCTTTCAGATCTATGGGAAAGGGAAGAATTTAGAAACAAGCAAGAGATTGAGAATATTACAAAAAATAAAATGAATAATTTTGATTGCACTTAATTAAGAAGTTTTTGTGCAAACAAAACCAATGCAAACAAAATTAGAAGTAAAGCAACAAATTGAGGGAAAATCTTTATAACAAAAACTTCTTACAAAGGTCTAATTTCTCAAATGTATAAGGAGCTATGTCAATTGCACAAAAAAAGCCATTTCCCAATCAACAAATGGTCAAGGGACATGAATAGGCAGTTTTCAGATAAAGAAATCAAAACTATCTATAAGCAGATGAAAATGTTCTAAATCTCTCATAATTAGAGAAGTGCAAATCAAAACAATGCTTAGGTATCACTCACACCTAGCAGATTGGCCAATATGACAATAAAGGAAAATAATAAATGTTGGAGGGTATGTGGTAACATTGAGTATTAATACACTGCTGGTGGAGTTGTGAATTGATCAAACCATTCTCACGGGCAATTTGGAACTATGCTCAAAGGTCTTTAAAAGACCAACTGCCCTTTGGTCCCATAATACCACTGCTAGGTTTGTACCCCACAGAGATAATAAGGAAAAATACCTTTAAAAATATTTATAGCTGCACTCTTTGTAGTGGCAAAAAATTGGAAAAAGAGGGCGTATCCATCAACTGGGGAATGGCTGAACAAATTGTGGTGTCTGATGATGATGGAATACTATTGTGCTGAAAGGAATGATGAACTGGAGAAATTCCATGTGAAGTGGAAAGACCTTCCAGAACTGATGCAGAGCTAAAAGAGCTGAACCAGGAGAACATTGTACACAAAGACTGTTCCATTGTGGCACAATCTAATGTAATAGATTTTTCTACTAACAGCCATGCAATGATCCAGGACAATCCAGAGGAACTTATGAGAAAGAACCCTATCCACATTCAGAGAAAGAACTGTGGAAGTAGATTGCTCATCACCTCAGAGAGGGGGGAAGGGAGAGAAAGAACATAAATCATGTAATCATGGAAAAATATTCTTAATTAGTTAATTTTAAAAAGAAAGTACTTGGGTTTACATTCTAGCTCTGTCATTAATTACTTCTGTGTCCCTAGATAAGTCACTTGACCTCTGTGGGGAAGACATTAAATGAGATAATCTTTAAGAATCTCTTTAATTCCAAAGTTATAATCAAGCCAAATGCCTTCTTTTTTTATAGAATCCCAGAATTTTACATATTTCTGCAAAGGTAAGTGGGAATCAGACTTATCTCATTTTTAATTATAGACTCTTTTGCTTCCATGTAGTTATTCATAATAAAATGAAGAATCAGTCATTATAGCTGAGAGTCTGAACTTGGAATTAAATATATCTCCTAAATACTAATGCATGGCAATCAGGAATTAATGAACTTCAATTATTTGATTATCCAAGTCTAAAACTGGTATTTCCCTCCTTTGAATTTTTGGCTTTTCCTTCAGTGGGATAACTCCATACTACTCTCTGTTTTCCTCCATAATTGCTGCCCTATCCCCATTTAATTCAATATAACAAAATGAAAAAAAACACTTCCTTTCTGTCAAAGAAAGGTGGTAAAGATCTATGCAAAAGTGCATCTTGGTCTAAAGTATCTCTAACACTAATATG
Organism: Gracilinanus agilis; assembly: GCF_016433145.1. Taxonomy (NCBI): domain Eukaryota; kingdom Metazoa; phylum Chordata; class Mammalia; order Didelphimorphia; family Didelphidae; genus Gracilinanus; species Gracilinanus agilis. Next base: position 127,776,841 of record NC_058134.1, read on the forward strand.
ATTATAAAATGTGTTTATAAGCATTTGTAGTCTTTAAAGAAAACTAAACTGAATTTCTCAAAGAGATTTGGGAAGACCTAGATTGATTAATTGACTTTGTAATTTCACTGTAAAATTAAAAGTATACTTCATTTTTGTGGACATTTTGCAAATTTGGTCAAAGTATTTTATATTAATGGCTAATAAACAGACATATTCTTTTGAAATAATATCGATCATCAATAGGTCTTGATCGATGACACATGTAAAAACCAGAGGAAATGACATGTAGAGACCAGTGGAAATTCTCATTGGCTATGGGGAGGTGGGGGGTAGAGGGGAAAGTAAGAAACATGTAACCATGGAAAAATGTTCTAAAAATTAAAATTAAAAAAAGACATAATATCTATCATTTTCAAAGATGTATGATTTTAGCAGTGTGAATTTCCTATTATCCTCTAGAAAAAAAGAAATTTTGAATGGTCTTCCCTTCCTTTCATCCCTCCCACCACTTTCTTCCCAATGTAGGAGCAGGTTTTACTGGTAATTTTACGTATTAGTATGGTATTCCAAACTCTTTGAATTTTGTGGGATATTTACAAATTAAATCTTATCTCTTACTGTGGAATTAATTTAGGTAATCTAAGAGTATGAAAGACATGGGGAGGGGGTAGAATAGAGAGAATATCACTTCCTGAACTCCAGAAATCATTCCAAAGAAATTGAGCCTATTTTGCCAATGTATAAAAATAGTCTTGTATGTAGAGAAGATACCATTTGGCATTCTCCCCAAAGAATGAAAGAGAAAGAAGAGACAAGAGCACACAACTTTATTTAGACCTAGTGATGGATTTTTATAAGCCTTCCCTAATTTCTTTTATGCCTTGAGCAAGTAGATGACTATTACATTCTTGGCTACATTTTTAGTTATTTTTGATCACCTGAAATAACTGAGGTGGGTGGTAAGGAATCTTTTATTTCTGTCTTTACATTTCTCCTCTAACCAATGGAAAACCACTTACTCTGAGCTATCACACACAGAGAAGCTTCATTTTCTGTAGTAATTCTAATTCAGCACTTAGTGTCATAAGCCTCTGGAGGTAAGAGCCATCCAAATGCATGAACTTCAGAAAACTTCATCACATTTGATCTGGAGCAAATGCTGTCCTTCTTAAAAGATTTGTCATTTTCAAATCATGCTTCTTAATTATACCATTCCACAGAGGACAGAAATAGTCCAGAACAATCCATTAATCATAGTGACAGCAGTAGCATAAAAGTTATTTATTTGTAGAATAATAAAGATTCCTGAGTTTCTGAGGAAAATAAAAAGAGATGGGAATGTTGTTTTCCTAAAGTATCAGCTGAAACCCATCTGTGTTCCAATGCCTAGTGATGTCTTAATTCTCAACTTGATTATCAAAGTCTGCCCATAAAGGTCATCAAACAAATAAACAAAGCCAATTGTTAGAGAAGGAGATTAGAGAAATATGTATGAAGCACATCACTGGTCTTTCTCTGTCCAGAAAAGCAGAATGTGTACATTCATCTGAAAAATGTTATGGGCTACATCAATAAAGTCTCTCATTCCATAAAATGTTTCCTTTCCTTTCTCTCACTGTGTGCTAAGCTTTTTGGATCTTTGCTTCATATGTTACTGAAAAAAAATGGGAAAATGGAAAAAGAAATGGCAGAAAAATATATTTTTTTAAAAATGAAAATAAAAGCAGTATTATATTTTTGGCTATTTACAGGAAAAGAACTAGTTCCTGGGGGAAAATATGAACTAACAAAGAAAATCACATAGGAGAATGAGTTTAACAAGAGTTGCTCCAATTAGAGGGAACACAGATGGATACATAAAAGCACTACTTTTGTTGGGAAGGATGTTAAATGCTTTCGCACAAAATGCTGGAATTATTCTCAGGAGGAGAACTAGATTCTTTCATAGAATGTTTCCATTATAGATCATTGGCAATGGTTCTCTATAAGGTAAGAAGCATTAGATTATGAATCCCTGAAATTTCAGAAGTCAGCCAACCTACTGTGTTCAAGGCCACACACAAAAAAAATATCAAAAAAGATAAAGGTATGCTGTAAGCAATGAAAGTATAGGCTGTGGTCTGTTAAAATACCTACCAATACAAAACAATATTTTATGAATCCATGAAGTAAAAACCATTATTTTAAATGGATTTTAAAATTAATGCCTTCTGATGGTGCCTAAAGATATACGAAACCAAAGAGAAAATAGACTCTGCACTGTTGCAAGGAAAGTGGAGCCAAGATCATCAATGTTTTCAAACCTGACCACTTCTCTTATGAATCTAGCCCTTTTCATTTGCATTAAGCAGAATACCATGTCAGAGCAAGTTAAAAACCTTTTTCTTAAGCATTGTATCACTTAGATCCTTTTCTACAGAATATACAATAAAAACTAATTATAACAATTTTCATTGTTAAGAGCTCAACTAGAATACTTGGAGAAATCATCAGGAAAGATAAGATCTCTGAGAGCTAAAAGGTTAAAAACACAGTTTGAATTTAGGATGGATATCTATTACTTCTTCTAAGTAGTCTATTATGTGATAATGAAATTAAATCTGCCCTGCTCATCCTTAATCTAATCACCAAAGGTGAGAACATCCCCACTTAATTTGCAGGTTGGAAGGTCTATGGAATCAAAATCTAAATCTACTGACTACCCCCTGGGCAGGCCTAAAAAAAGCATCTGTTGTAATTGGACATGTAAACTAAGAAGAAGGCACAGGAAGTGATGCAAAAGAAGCACCTTTTTTTTTTAAACGCTTAACTTCTGTGTATTGGCTTCTTGGTGGAAGAGTCGTAAGGGTGGGCAATGGGGGTCAAGTGACTTGCCCAGGGTCACGCATCTGGGAAGTGTCTGAGGCCAGATTTGAACCTAGGACCTCCCATCTGTAGGCCTGACTCTCAATCCACTGAGGTACCCAGCTGCCCCCAAAGAAGCACCTTTTAAAAGGGAGTGACAACTTCCTGTCAGGGAGTTCTTGTTTGTTTCCTGGAGTTGGGGGACAAATTGGAGATGCAACTTACTGGACCTGAGACCTTGACCCTGAGAACTTGGGGAGACTATTCTTAAAACTTTCCTGTAAAACTACACGTGGTGAGTGAAGAAGGCTGACTACTTTAGCCTCCCTGGAGGTATTAGCCTCCCAGAGGCTCCCTTGATTAAGAGAAGCCCTTGTGGCTAAACCCCTTGTTAATTGACTTTTATGCTGACTGGGACCTCTGGAGCCCCTCTTACAATTAGAAGGCAAAAGTTTTAACATCTGAGAAGGGAGCTGAGTAAGAAGCTTCAACAGCATTAGTTGAAGTGAATGAAAAAAGAAAGTTGTCCACTCATTCCCTTTCAGAAGAGAGGCTAACTAATCAGCACCTTTTCCTCTAGCCTCTAATGGATGAAAAACAGAATATTAGTATGTAGCACTGAAGGTAGCACTCAGTTGAAGATGCTATTTGAGGTCTAATTGAAAGTTGCATGAGGAAGTTATCAAAACTAATTGAAAGAACTACATTCCTTTTTAATAGGAAAAAATTCCTAGCTACAGCAGACCTCAGCATACAGTAGAGATGACTAAAAGACTGACAGAACTGAAGCCTTTCCCTTTAGAGGAATGGGTTAACTAACCATAGCATCATTAATGGACACTGAAAAGGTTATTAGGTGACTCTGAACATAACCCTGTAGCTGAAGACCATCTGGGGAGGATATACAACACTCAAGAGTGAGAAACAAGAAGGAATGCTTAGTGGGAAATAGCCTCATAAGTGAAAGCCACAGTGATGGTCTTCAGCTACAGGGTTATGTTCAGAGAAAGTATTAGCAGCCTCAAAAGTAACATTCCCCTCCACATATGGCCTGGTTCTCAAATGCTTCATATTCATATGCCTCACATGTTATCCCTATGCACATTCATTCTTCTCTTTGAGGGTATGTGTATTTACGGGAGAGTGAACTCATAGTTACAAGAATATTTTGTAATTATTTTTATTTCTGTGCTATTTTATTAGATGCTTTTTTAAAACTAAATTCAACTTCTAGCTGACCATTGAAAAATTACACATTGTTACAGGTTTATGAAATGTGATTTGCAAGGAATTATGATGCACAAAATCCTTAGAATATAGGATAACTTTCTGTGGGGCCCCTGAGTAGGAAGCATCACATAGTAGGGGTACTATCTATAAGAGATCAACCAAAATATTCTCCTCACTTTTCAACCTTACTACCTAGTACCTGAAAAGACAGGTTTCAAGTAAAATTGCCCTATTATTCCCTATAGCCCAGTGATTTGATTTGCATAACATTTGTATTTCTATATAGGTCAAGATGTCTATTCTTAGATAATTTTGAAGGTGAAGTTTGCACAATGATTGCTTTTAAGATATTCCATTTAAGAGAGCTCTTTTCTACTCCTTCTTCCCAAATGATACTTGCCTGGAACCTCAACATAAGAAGTATAAAGTGGAGAGGAAAGAAAATTCAGAGACCTAGGAAAGGAAGACTGATAAGAACCTTACAAAATATTTCTCAAACTGCTTGAGATTTCCTTTCACTGGATTCATTACAATTTGGTGAACACTAGACAAGATCAGTATCAATGGTGCATTAAGGAAGACATATAAGTCTTTCCTTTTTATAGAAGGAAATTCCTTTTTATAGAAGGAAATATATGAAGATTTTTTAATCACTTGCTATTTCACCATATAATAGAACTTACCCAAAGATTAGTCAAAATTCTTATGTAGTTGGCTAGATTGCCTTTTAGATATGATAAAGTCCTTTTAATCAATCAATCAATATTAAGTATTTAAGATTAAGCCAGAAACTGTGCTAAGCTAGGGATAAAAAAAAGAGTAAAAAATAGACCCTATCATCAAAGAGTTATCAATTTATTGACTGTAATGATGCTCAAGCTTCTCTCTGAGTAATAGGTAGTATTTAGCACATGTGCTTCATTTGAATTCTTATGATCACATACAAATGATGGTGCCAACACATTTTGGTTGTCTACAGAGGTGAATATAAGCAGGAGATATATATATATATTTAGTTGAACCTGTTCCTGGAAAAAAGAATCCTATAATGTGTCTATTGTAGAGCAACATCTACTAAGACTAGGACGTTCTTGCCATGTAGTTCTTGCTAATATTGATTTGGTTTGGGGTTATTTTTGCCTTGTTTTTATATCCTAAAAAGGTAATGAAATCTTAGTCAACTTAATTTGTTCAAAGGACTAAGACTCAAATTATTAACATTTTTCCCATCACCAAAGGCATAAAAAATAGGAGTTCATGAGTAGTCAGTATTCCTCATATTTTATAAATGTCCTACTGCAGTGATTCATTTCAGCCTCCTGACCAGGCACATCTCTATCTGCACATAGACAGAGCTGTACCCAATTAACCCAAAACTGCATCTCTCCCATTTTTTTATATTATTGATAAACAAATGTTATATGGACTACTAGTATTTTATTTTTCCATTTTTAAATAAGAAACATTGGACAGAACATTGTTAAGCCTAACCCAGAACAGTACCCAGGAGCATGCTGGCAAATGTTTAACAACCTAACAGAGTCATCTAACCTTTTTTTAAAGACCTCCAATAAAGAGAATTTTCATGGTCCAAAGTAGTCCAATATACTTTTTTAATCCAATATATTTTTGATAGCTCTATTAAGAATTTTTTTTCTGATACAAAACCTAAAGTTATTTTTGGCAACTTTAATACTTTGCTTCTACTTCATTTTATGGCAAAATAGATCAAATCTAATCTTTCTTCTATATATGACACCTTTTCTAAACACAACTATCATGCCCATCCCCTTCTCTACTCAAGGTTAAGCATCTCCATTTCTTTCAACCAATCCCTATATAAAAAGGACTCAAAGCCTTTCACCAATCCAAAGATCCTCCTTTGATGCCATTCTTTTTATCAATGATATTCCAAAAACATAACACCCAGAACTGAACATAATATTCCAGATATAGTCTGACCAGGGCTGTAGTCAATGAGATTATCATTATCTTATTTCTAAAAGGTAGACCTTTCCAAATGCAACCTCAAATGAAAACCTTTTTTTTTCTATTCAAAATTTATGCAAAAAGTATGAAGTAATTTTATCAAGGAAATAAGGAGATCTGAGAAAACACTTGAACTTAGCCTGGACATGATTTTGGAATTTCAGTATGTGGAGGAATGCGGCGTGAAGTATAAGAAAGCACGTCATGAAGGCATGGATAGAAGTAGAATATGTCATAGTCTACATTGAATATTACATGGGTCATCAATTTGGGAGGAAAAAGGAATACATGAGGGGTAGCAATAAAAAAATCAATTTGAAGATACTCATTGGAGAGAATTTATTATGAGCCTTAAATGGCACAAATTAAAATTTGCATTTTGTCCTAGAAGCAATACGTAGCCAATAAACCTTCTTTAGAAAGAGTGTGACATGGATAATACTATGCTTTGGAAATTTCAACTTGGTAGCTATATGAACAATAGGTAGGAGAGGAAAGACAGAGGAAAGAAACAAAAGACAGGGAGACCAGTTAGGAGTCACCTAAGAGATTCAAAGAGAAGGGAAAGGATGAGAAAGAGGGCTAAAGTAGAACTGACAAGATTTGACAACTATATATGTACATATACATATATACATAGATATAAAATCAGTACACTGGCTACCATCTATCACTGGTTCTCAAAAACACTATGCAAAATAAAATGTTACAAGGGTCAATTACTTGCATAATTGTCAAAATCCCACAATATTATAAAACTATATCCAGGAGGAAATTTATAAAATTAATTTTATATCAAGAAAATTGTTATTGTTCAATCATTTTAAGTCATGTACAACTCTTCATGGTCCTATTTGAGATTTTATTGGAGTGATTTATCATTTCTTTTCCAGTTCATTTTACAAATGAGAAAACCAAGGCTAATGGGGTCAAGTAAGTTGCTGAGGGTCATGAAACTAGTAAGTGTCTGAGGCCAGATTTGAATTCAGGAAAACTAGTCTTCCTGATTCAATACTCATTTTGCCAACCTAGGTATCAATTGAAAAATATACCACATTAAATAGTTACAACTCCAAATCCATGTGGTATGTTTTGGTTTACAAAGTGTTCTTATAACAATAATCTTGTGATACAGGCAATGCCAGTCCATACATTATAACTCAGGCAACTAAGTTTCAGAGTCTTTACGTATCTTTTTCTAGGTCAAACAGCTATTAAATGCTAGGGGCCAAACATAGGTCTTTTGATTCTGTTTCTACTCAGTGCTCTTTCCATTGCACCATAGTACCTCAGAATATCACGATAATACTTCAATTCTCTACAGTCTTTAACTATTTAAAAAGTACTATGCATAAATATGCACCCCATGAGCTATATGGCACATTTATAACATATACATATATATGCATTAATAACTATGAAAATTCTCCATGTCAAAGTTTTTACTTTGCCTGCATGTACTAATTAGTTCAAGAGGAAAGGTTATTTGAATTTGGTCAGGAACCATTTTATTTTGTTAATATTCAAAGACAGAAATGGTACTTCTAACTCCTGGATGAATACTCACTCAGTATTAGTTTTTTCAGCTAAATTCTGCTGGACTGCATGTATAGTAAGTCTAAAAGAAAGAAGGGCTGAAGTTATGGTATATGAAAGTAATTAAATGTAACATAATATGAAATAATGGATACAAATTCAGAGAAACTTGGAGAAATATATATGAACAGATTTAGACCAAAGTAAGCAGATCCAGAGTAATTTATATCATTCCTAGAGTAACATAATGGAAAATGACATCAAAAGATTTCAGAATGCTGATCAAGGCCATGGCCAATATTTAGATTTTTGAGGAAATATTACATCCCATCTCTTGGTAGAGAATGGTAGACTATAAGTACTGAATGAAGCATCCACTGTAAGATATGACTAATGTATTACTTTATTTTGCTTATTTTCATTGTAACATTTAGAAAGGAGAAGAGGAAGGTAATGGAATAAGAATTTATATATCATCTATTATGTGCCAGACTCTGTGTTAAAGAGTCCCTGGAAAGTAGCAGCAATAGTACATGAATGTGCCTTGCCTTTCCATAGTTCCTTCGACATTTGGTATTTTCCTATTTTTCTTAATTCCACCAATCTGATGGATATGAGGGGAAAAGAATCTCAGGCTTTCTGCAATTTTAACTTTTTTATTTATGAGTGATTTGCAATGATCACTCATGATTCCAGTGATGTAGACTGTTACACATTTCCACATACAGATGGTGAACCCAATATACAACTCGAGACACATATTTCTAGGCCAATGAAAGAATTTGTTTTACTTGAGTATGTATATTTATGACAAAGGTTGAGTTTTTCCTCTTTTTTCAATTGGAGTAAGAAGCTGGAAGGCAGAGAACATAAACATTTGATAATTGAAAGAAATAAAATTTAATTTTAGAAGGAAGTGACAGTAATATAAAAAAGAAGTATCAATAAATTGTGTTTTAAGAGAAGAGCAGGATTGTCATGGTGTAGGGACAGAGGGTAACTACAAGGCAAGTGGGCAGAATAAAAAAAATACAACAAGGGCATTGTGAAATACTTTACAACTTGACTCTAAGCAACATTGGCATTGATTGCTAAGAATCGACTGAAATAGCCAAAGCACCTGAAGGTCCAGTTAAACAAAGGTATCATGCAGTTTTAGAGGCAAGAAAGCAGAGTCATAAACAAAGAATGGATAGAACTAGAGTTCATATATTGTCATTTCAACCACAAACCTACTCCAGAATAACATTGCCAGCCATCAGTTGCTACTCCCGTTACATTGGACAGGGACATATCAATCAAGAGAACATTAAAATTATATTTTCTAAAATATGAGACTTAGGTCATATTGAAAAGTAATTCTCTGGGATACTAGGACACATATTTGTGGGTTTTATGTGCTTCTGTCTCCTCTGTCTTTTATCATGGCATTTCATCCCTTCATTCAACAAATATTATTAAATATTAACTTTGTGTAAAAGACTAGAAAGTTCTAGCAAGATCAAAAAATTTATATTGGATGTGGCTTCTGACTTCATGGAGCTTACAGACTAGTAGAGGTAAATAAAACACACAACCAATAATATACTAGATGTTCCATAGCTATGGAATGTGTCTAAGCTTGGTTTCACCTACATCATCTATAAAGTAAAGGCTTATCTCTTTTTCTCATAACCAGTCAGTCTAATCAATTCAATTCCCCACAAATCAGCTATCTCCAAAAGACAATTAATAATAATAATAATAATAATAATGTCTCCTCTAAGTGGAATTGTTAATAACTGATCTGTTAGGTCAATTTTCATTTCTAAAATTATCTATCCACAGACAGTCGGTCCAGATACCCCAAGCCAAAAGTATAAAATGGAGAAGTGGAGAGATATACAAAAGAGGAGAAAATAGTTGAAGACAAGAGTCACACAAAATGGTAGGATGCTGATTCTTAACTTGATGCTACCATGATAAAATATAATAAGGGACACTTTATTTTTTTAAACATTTAACCTTCTGTCTTAGAATCAATGCTCTGTAAGGCAGAAGAATGGCAAGGGCTAGACAAGAGGGGGTTAAGTGATTTGCCCAGGGTCACGCTTTTAGGAAATGTCTGCGTCCAGATTTGAACCCCAAACCTCCCATCTCTGAGCCTTGCTCTCAATCCACTGAGCCAACTTGCTTCCCCTAGGGACACTTTAGAATCAGACCCAACTTGGAATTGACTTACAGCTACTTAGCATCAGTAATCCTACAATCAGATAACCATGCATTCAGCAAAGCATTTATTAGGCATTTACTAGGTACCAGACATGGTACTAAGTGTTTGGGACACAACTAAACCAGCAAAAAAATGCTCCCTACCCAAAAGGAGCTCACCAGTTAAGGGGGGAAAAGGGAACACAATATAAATAATTATGTATATATAACATATGTGGAGAGAAATAAGTATTTAGATTTTTCAATGCATTCTCTTAAGTTCCAAACTCATAGCAGCTAATGTTCTGTTCTTCAGATTGATTTCTTAGTTCTCTCTGGGATAGATAGGTAGCATTGTGTCCCACAATTGTTATTTTCCAAAAAAGTACTTAGATATAGCACATTTCTTCTTTAAGCCAGACAGAAGTTGGGAGAGTCTGCATGAAAACCTTAGACTCCCATGAGAGATGTAAGAAGTAGAAGATTCCCAAAAGAATGAGCACAGAAATTTTACCTTCACATGGTGTTACAAACAATTCTCTTGTGTATCCCATGTATCGCATCTCTTAATGCAATTCATCAAACATTTAAGTGCCTACGGTGTGCCAGGCACTATGCTGGGTGCTGGAATTAGAAAGACTAAAATGAAAACAGTCATTGTTGGGACATTTAGGTGACTCAGTGGATAGAGCACCAGGCCTGGAATGGGGAGGACCTAGGTTCACAGATGGCCTCACATACTTCCTAACTTTGTGATCCTGGGCAAGTCACTTAACCCAGTTTTGCCTAGCCCCTTCTGTCTTAGAGTGATTATGAAGGCGAAAGTAAGAGTATAAAAAAATCCCTGCTGTCAAGGACCCTCCTAAAGCAGTCCAAAAAAGTATCAGGAGTTGTCTATCACTGGCTTAAACAGTTTCTCTAGCATCAGTAGGAGGGGACATTTACTGATAGATCACACATATTAACTGCATGACAACAGCTACTCTCTTTCCTAATGTAGCTAATAAAATGAAGGGTTTCCTTTGGATATTCTCATATTCTAAAGATATCAAAATAGTGATAAGCATGGTATAGTAGCTCTAGGGCAAGTCTTGATGTCAGAAAAACAGCTGTGTGACCAAGGCAAGTTACTTAACATCAAATTACTCCCAGACAACACTTTAAGAGTAGAAGGTACTTTTAATCACCCATCTACATCAAGAGAAGCAATTTCCACGCTGAGTATTCCCCACAAGTATGAGAGCATTTTGCCTTTACATCTATTTATTACCCTTCATTCTTCATACATGAGCACCCAGCCTCATTTCCTGCTCTGATATGTTTCATTCATATTGGTCTCCTGCACATAACTTCTACTTTATTGATTCAATCATGTGAAATCTAGCCATTAGATTCATGTCCTTCTGGAGATAAGGCAAGACTCAAACAAGCGTTATATAAAATTGCATCCAAAGTTATCTGGAAAAGAAGTTCTCATAATGGATTGATGACTTTCTGGAACCTTGACCTCCCAGAAATATATGCTGACCTGAGCAGGTTCTGACATAAGCCAGCAGACTCCAAAGTAAGGGACAAATATCATCATCATCATCATCTTTATCATAGCTAGTTTTTATACAGCACTTTAAGCTTTGCAAAGTGTTTTTTTTTCACAATAACCCTACAGAGTGGTAATATAATTTCCCTCATTTTGAAGATGAAGAAACTGAGGCTGAGAAAAGTTAGGATACTTGCCCAGGGTCACACAGCTAGTAAGTATCCAAGGCAGAATTCAGACTCAAGCTTTCTTTAGTCCAAGTTCAGTATTCTAACTACTGTATCACCTAGATGCACAGTCTCTCCTAGCTACTTCCAGAGGGAAAAATACACGAAGCCACATTCATGTTCAGGAAATTTCCACTTTGGAAACCTAAACAAATCATATTCCTATTTCTCCAGACATTCACACAGGATATTACTCTCAATCTGTGAACAATTCAGATCCCCAAGAGGGACAAAAGTGGAGCCCAGCCCAATTAGACCTACTGTCTGTGTAATAGACTCTTCCTTTAACTGACTCTGGCAAAACTGCTTCTCATCCTCACTGCAATCATCATAATGTGGCCCAACTGTGGGGGCTCCCTCTCTATCCATTGCCACCAGTTCTAAACTAGCCATTAGCTGCCAGTCTTGCCACAAAAACTTGCCTTGGTGCTGATGCTTTTCTGATTGCAACTACTCTAATAATCATAGTTTAGAGATGATCTTTGTTTCTTGAAATTTAGACTAATGTAATAAAAATTCTGGCAGGTATTTTTCAAACTGGAAAAATGTTGAGGATAGTCCTGGTAAAAGATTATGTCTACTGGTCAAGGATAAGACTACATATACAGAAAAGCATTGGTAGAGATTTGACCATTAGGCAATGAATATCTAGTATTCATTGAAACAGAGGAAACATATAAAAAAATTCTAAAACACCCACAATTCGCTTTTACACCCTTCTACTTCTGCCAAAACAGTGAAGGAATGGAAAAATGAGATCAAAGAATGCTAACAAGTCTAAAGAGGGGAAGTTCTATATGCTTTTATTGCATTTTAAAGCATTACAAGCTTTAGAGCAGGGAAAACTTAATTAGTTTATTGATTTATTCTAAGTGTATGAGAACCTTTTTTTCTATTTTTAAAAACAACCAAAAAGAGATTAATGAATAGTCTGAGTAAAATTGTCATTTAAATACATCTAAAATCTGATGAAATCTTCAGAGATGTCATAGCAATAATCAAAACAGTAGGAAAGTAATTAGCAGTTTTCTATTTCCATTTCATGGGAGAATGTTAATTGGACTTATTGAATGGAAGTAAGCAACCTTCATTTATGATTAACACTTTCCAATGGTAGAAATTACAGAATTTAAGAGCCATAATGGACCTCATGGGACATGTAATGCAGTCCATACTTGATCAAATGCCACAATTCTATCAAATGTTTGGCCTGTTCTTATAGTTCTCCACTGAGGTAGAATTCATTATATTCCACGGCATCCCATTCCATTTTTGGGAAGCTCTAATTGTTAGGAAATTTTATCTTACAATGAGTCAGTTTTGTTACTCTGCAACATAAGCACATTGCTCCTATTTTTGCCTTCTGAGGCCAAAAAGAGAAAGTCTAATCCCTCTTTCATAGCTAGCCCTCCAGATACTTAAAGATAGCTATCACCTTTATCCCCAAGTGACCTTTGCTTGAGATTAAGCAACCCACATTCCTTTAACCAATGACCATTTGATATTTTCTTTAGTCATTTCACCATCTTACCTGGACAGTCTAGTTTATGTTTGTGTTTCCAGAAATATGTCACTCAGAACTGAGCCCAGTGCTAGAGGTGACCTTCTTCAGTACAGCCTGGATTTTTTTTTAAAGTTTTTTTTTTGTTTTGTTTTGTTTTTGTTTCCCTACCATCAGGCTATTAAAAAAATGGATCTTCCTCATAGTGGTCATGCTAACCTCTAAGCTCTTATTTATAAAATTAATTATTGAACCAACGGAGAGCTATTTATTTATCTTTATTACATTTCTTTTTAACTCTTTTAGACTGTTTTCAAATCCTTTTGAGATCGTTTTATATTAAAATTCTGTCATTAAATGTTATCCTACAAATGACTGTGTTATCTGCTAATTAGGTATGCAGATAGAAACATGAAACCTAAAATAGACTACAAATACATAATATAAAATGTAAATATCATGGTACATTAGGTGGAGTATCTAGGCCTCAGCTTCCCCTTCACCTTATTACCTATTAAATTAAGAGATTTCTTTCAAAAAAGACTAAATTCATATGACAATCATCTAAATTCAATGCTACATGATCATATGTTGAAAATATATGATCAAAAAATTTAAATACAACACAGTTCTGCCACATAGTTGTTATAGTTCTGCCCTCATGGGAACCCTACACAATGGAAGGGAAAGTTGAATTCAGACTATTGTTATAAAATTATTCTTTAATTCATGTTTCTAGGATTATGGAAATAATTCAACTGACTATGATCTGTCATCTAAATGAATGTTTGAAATGTATTGATCATTGGGAATGGGCCTTGGAAGTTATTTTTATTTAACCCTGAAATTATATTTTCAAATTTTAATGTTAGTGGTATGTTTCATACCAGGTATTTGCTAGAATGTACAGTTGACAGGTGAACTACTTGATTTTGTCAGTATTCCAGTGCATCTCCTGTGATTCTGTCATCAATCATCCTTCCCTTCTTAGTCACAAATTGAGGCCCTTGGTCTTTAAGAGTTGCTCTGATTCTCTCTGGGAGAGATAAGAGGGAGATTTGGGTTTTGTACAAACAAAAGGCATCAATAAAAATGAACTTGTAAAAGAAAGCTACTTTCACTGAAAAATTCATCATCCAGTGGCCATTTTTGTGAGACAAGCCTCTGAATATAGTTAGGCTTATTCCTCAGATGACTGATATATAATCTGTCACTAGTCCAAGCCATAGTCAAAACTCATTCTCAGCGTTTATATACTCAGTTGCCATAGACTTCAGGAACCCAAGGTCACTTTCATGTCATAATGAGGAATAAGAATTAGACTTACTGAAGGTCACTGTTTGCACCAAGCACAAATAAATTTAGGTAAGAAGCTTATTAGACTTCTAGAAAGGCAAAACAATGAAGCACTCATTTCCATTCTAAAGACGAGCAAATAACATAAAGCCACCCACTTGCCCACAAAATCATTTTTTGCCAAGTTGATACAACTCACATTCAGATTTTGTCCATCAACAGCCAGTGAATATTTCTTAAGGACTTATATGGATAGCATAATTCAAAACAACCAGAGAGTTAATAGAATGATGATTGTTTTTATAAATAAGGTAACTGGGATTGTTTGGCATTCAATGGAAACAGAACAAGTAAGTGTCATGGTGGGAACTTGAACTCAGTTACTCTGAACTTCACAAGTAGTATTCTTCCCACTGAAGCAGGTTGCCTCTCCCTGTATGAGAGCCATTCATTATACTAAAAGATTTTATTAAAAAGGCTCTATTTAAGCACACATTCCATTTGTGAATAGAAACCTTAATAAGTGTACTTTAGTTAATATACTATTTGCAAATGCTATAAAAACAAAACCATGAGAAAAATGCTGCCCAAACCCTACCAGTTCTAACAAGCATAACATTCAAAAAATAAATAATGCTTTACAGTTAACACTTTGTATTTGAAGCATTCCATCCAACATAGTCCTGTGGGGTAGATGGCAAAAATACCATTTTCCATATTTTACAGATTATGAAACTTGGTTCAGAGAGAGATTCAGTGATTTCCTCCAGATCATATAGAAAATCAGTTGGTAGAGATGGAGTTCTCATCTAAATCTCATTCCAAACACAGTGAATATGGTGTCAAAAAAGAAGGGTGCTGGGGAATTCTGCAGCAATCTTCCACCTGCTTGTCTTATCTTTTTTTCTTTTTAACAGCAGACCGGTCTCTAAAATACTGACAAAGCTTCAAAGGCAATATAATGAACAACTATGTAGGAATGAGTCGATTCCATGTACTTTAGAAATGTAATATGACTGGACTCTAGACAGCTTGGGTTTCTATTATATACTTAGCAAACAATTTTAGCAATAAACGCTGTCAGCATGATAGACTTATGTGCTAACCAAGCTAGCACGTTTTCTCTCACTATATGGATGTAAATATTTCCTCTCATTTCATCAGTGCTCCCCAATTCAGCCACTTCACTCTGTGTATATGTTGCTAAGCAACCTTTATGCCAATATGGCATTTGCACGTAAGAACACTGAAGCACCAAAATGTGTTTGGTGCTTTATTTATTCTAATGGAAACAATCCAAGACCAACATAAAATATTTCAATATGACAGCCAACACTGTGTAACAACTTGTAACTGCCCCATACAACAATGTGTAGTAAGCCTAGTTCTGCCCACAGAGACTTGCAGCCCCTTATAACCCCATCCTGCGACTCCTGGATGTTCAAATAACTACTCTTGGTGTGGGTCGCTTATGAATATCTGCAGATAGAATTTGACCCTGGAGGCTCATGGAAAGAACTGCAAGGCAGAGTGGAGCCCTGGATCAGGGCATTTGTAGGACAATACAAAGGGTGAATTATTGTAACTCCATTACCCAGTGAGCATACTAACCCATCAAGCTATATAGGTTGTCACAAAATGCACTAAGGCATACCTCCTGCATTGAGGTAAGGTGGAGGGAGGGCTGGAAGAAGGATTCCACATCATAAAATCCACTCTTCCTCAGGGTAACTTAATTTTCTTTGGTCTATTTAGAGGACACTAATGGTCACTGATAAAGAAGATAGAATGGCATCTAGTTGACATTGACTTTATCACAAAGAAAGAACTAATACATTCTTATAGACATTGACATAAAAAATCTTGACATACGGTCACGCTAGAATATTATTTATTTAGTACAAGTACATCACTAAGAGTACAGTCAATTACCGGAGGATTCACTAAATGGAATTCCCATGCAGTCAAATAAGTTATATTATTCAAAAATCACAGTGAACTTATATAAAAGCTTTCACTTTTGAACTGGTAGTACCAAACAGTATATCATAAAGAATCCCCGCCCCCCGCCATAATCATGCATTGTTTTTGTCCAATTTTGATAGACTGCTCAATATAGCAATTGAAGATAGGCAAAAATTCATTTAAAACCCCTTTTATTCTGAGAGTATCCCTTAAACTGTCTCTGTACAAAATTTCCATCCTTACCATGAAAGAGAAAAAAATATCATATTTGTTAATAGCCTTTGACAATCTTCATTTCACCTTACTGATGTAAAAATTAATAAACACACATTTATTAAGCCTACTATGTGCCAGGCATGGCATGCACTGAAGATACAAAGACAAAAAAATTAAATAGTTTATACTCTCAATTAACATTCTATGAGAGGAAATTATATGTATTTTTATAATTATATACAAATAAATTCAAGCTAACTTCAGGGATAGGACAACAGCAGTTAGAAGAATCAGACATATTTTATGAGTAACCATTGACAAAACTACATTACACATTTCACACAATTAAAACTAGATCTAAATAATTGGAAAAACGTTATTTGCTCCTGGGAAGGATGAGCTAATATAAGAAAAATGACAATCCTACCCAAATTAATCTACTTATTCAGTGCCATACCTATCAAACTACCAAAAAACTTTTTTATAAAATTAGAAAAAATTATAACAAAGTTCATCTGGAAGAACAAAAGATGAAGAATATCAAGGGAAATAATGAAAAAAAATGTGAAGAATGGGGGTCTAGCAGTACCATATCTTAAACTATACTATCAAGCAGTAGTCATCAAAACAATATGGTACTGGCTAAGAGACAGAGGGTGGATCAATGGACTAGACTAGGGGTAAATGGCCTCAGTAAACTAGTGTTTGATAAACCCAGAGACCTCAGCTTTTGGGACAAGAACTCACTATTTGACAAAAACTGCTGGGATAATTGGAAAACAGTATGGGGAAAATTAGGTTTAGATCAACATCTCACACCCTATACCAAGATAAATTCAAAATGGGTAAATGACTTAAATATAAAGAGTGAAATCATAAATAAATTAGGTGAACATACATTAGTATACCTGTCAGATCTGTGGGAAAGGAAATTTTAAGACCAAGCAAGAAGATAGAGAACATTGTAAAATATAAAATGAATGACTTTGATTATATCAAATTAAAAGGTTTTTGTACAAACACAACCAATGCAACCAAAATTAGAAGGAAAGCAACAAACTGGGAGAACATTTTTCATAATAAAACTCTCTGACAAAGGTTTAATTTCCCAAATATATAAGGAATTAAGTTAAATTTACAAAAAAAAATCAAGCCATTCACCAATAAACAAAAGGTCAAGGGACATGAATAGGCAGTTTTTACATGATGAAATCAAAACTATCTATAAGCATATGAAAAAGTCTTCTAAATCCCTCCTGATTAGAGAAATGCAAATTAAAACAACTCTGATGTACCACCTCATACCTAGCAGATTGGCCAATATGACATCAAAGGAAAGTGAGAAAAGTTGGAGGGGATGTGGCAAAATTCAGACACTAATACACTGCTGGTGGAGTAGAAAATATTTATAGCCACACTCTGTGGTGGCAAAAAATTGGAAAATGAGGGAGGTGTCCATTGATTGGGGAATAGCTGAATAAATTTTGGTTTTTGTTGGTGATGGAATATTTTTTTGCTGAAAGGAATAAAGAAATGGAGGAATTCCATGTCAACTGGAACCTCCAACAAAAAGAGAAGAATCAAGAAAACATTTTACACAGAGTCTGATATACTGTGGCACAAAATTTTCAATTCTTATTTGTTTCTTTTGTTTCTGGGAGAGGCAGCCAGACAATGGATGACAGAGGTAGGACCCAAAACAATCTTGAGTGATTAGAGCAGTGATGGTGAACCTTTTAGAGACTGAGTACCCAAATTGCAACCCTCTCCCAAAAAATGTCCTCAGGCATGGATGAGAAGGGAAAAGGAGCAGCTTCTTCCCACATGTATGCCATAGGTTCACTAATTTAAGACTAAAACATGGGGTTGAATGTAACTAGTTTTATAAAATTAGGATGATGGAGTTATAGTTAAACAGAATCTCTTTAAAATATCTGTGGGTTTTAGTGGAATTCGAACTCAATGAGCATCAATAGTATGATGTAGCAAACAAAATAACAAATTTGAAAAAGGGTTATAATTTTCAGGAATAGTGATGTGATATTTCAATTTTATTCATTAAACCTCATTAGAAATGTTACACTCTGTTCTGGACACCATGATTTTAAAAGATGCATAAGTATGAAAATGGTCAGAGGTGGGCATACAAGGTGGTGAAGGGCTTTGAGACAATGTAATAGGAGGATTAGTTGAAGGCTGGGCATGTGTAATCTTGAGAAGAGTAATAGCTCTCAAATTATTTGAAAAATGATAGGTCTCAAAATATCTAAATGATTTTAATGTAAAGAAGAGATTAGATTCGCCATTTGGCACCAAAAATAATTATTAGGAGCAATTGCTAAAAGTTACAAGGAGAAAAATTTAAGTTTTAAGTCAGAAAAAAAATTCTTCACAATTAATTATACAAAAGTCAAATGGCCTGTCTTAAAAGGTAAGTTAGTTTTCATTCATTTAAGCAGAGACTATTTGATAATCATCTTCCAGCTATCTTATAGTGGAAATTCTGTTGGTATGTGGATTAGATTAGGTGGCCTATAATGGGTCTTCCAATTCTAATATTCTGTGATTCTGAAGATATCTCCACAAAATCATGAGAGTATTAATTACGCTCTTGTTATAGGAAAATGTTTCATTTAAGTAAAAATTGTGTAAATTGCTACATTAAAGCACATTTAAACTAATCCTATTATAAATTATTTCATAAAGAGAAAAATTCCTTCTAAATTTTTCTCTTATATAAATCTGAATGGTCATGTATTGAATTTGCCTTTTGCATATATAGTGAAACAAAATGGGGCAGAATTGAATCATACTGTCAACAGACTGGACTGAATTCTATGCTTAGAACAGTTCACTTTCAGTATCATACCTTTTCAAGCCATCCTCCATACAATTGCCAAATTAACATTCATAAAACATATCTAAGCACATCATCCCCCAAGCCCTAGTAAAATAATTTTCCTTTATCTCTTCAATATCTATTTCAATTTCTCCTCAATATCGCTTAAATATCTATTTTTCTAACATAAAATTATTTTTGTTTAATATATTGTTAGCTTGGGATTTAATTGTCTACTCCACAATCTGGCTCTTCACTACCTTTCCAGACTGGTTTATTTTTGTTCTTCTCTTCATGCACTCTATATTCCAAAATGGCAACTAGCTGCCCTGTATGCTGTCTTCCACCTCTCACCTCTATATAGTTGCACTTCTTTACATGAAACATACACTCTCCTCCCTCCCAGAATCCCTGGTTTCCTTCAAAATTAATTCAATATTCACCTCTATTGATGGTCTTTCTCTTCAAATAACTTTGTATTTTTTTATATTCTTCATATTTATCTATTAGTTTATCATGTGTTTTTCCCCACCCTCCAACAATACATTTACCAAGTAAAACTTAAGAACAGGCTTAGTTTCATCTTTACCTTTTTCATAGTGCCTTGCCCATAGTAGGTGTTCAATAAATTTAATCATATATTAATAAAGTTAGCTGAATTAAATTAAATGTCCTGAGTGCCTGACAAAGATGAATAACTATTCTATATACACCCCCAAACAAGGAACAATCCTGTTATTCTATGTTGTTTTAGTTGTGCATTAGGTTATTCTTAGAGAACAAATTTTTTACTTGAGTCAAGAATGTCTCCTTATCATCTAAAAGGCAATAAACAATTTTAGTAACCACTTAACTCAAATGGATTGCATCCACACATGGAGCTCCTGAGCACCACTTATTTATCCCATAATGCAGTGCACCACATAAATCTCTCCCTCTCTGGAAAACATTGTTCCCTTGAGAATTTTACCAGAAATGTCTGTTCAACTAAAGTATAACTTTTTGGCTTAGTGCACTACTTGACAACTTCAAAATTTTCAGACACTGCTAATTTGAATGCCTATCATTGTTCCCCACACCGTCCCCATTTTCAGGGAGGTAAGAAACAATTTGTGTTTCTTGTCTAAACCTATGTTTGTTTCAGCAAGATTGGTCCAATTTTTTAATGTAAATTAAACAAACTGATTTTTCTGCTCAAAGAGATTAAAGATAGAGAAAAAAGAAACTACCTGTCCAAAAATATTTTATAACAGCTCTTTTTGTGGTGGCAAATAAGTGAGAACTGAAGGGAAGTCCATCAATTGGGAAATGGCTGAAAAGGTTTTGGCATATGCTTTGTGCTATAAGAAATTACAGACAAGATGATCACACACACACACACACACACACACACACACACACACCACACACACACACACACACACACACACACACACACACATAACCTGGAAAGACTTATATGAAGTGATGCAAAGTGAAGTGAGCAAAGCCAGAAGAGCATTGGACACTAACAACAATAATGTGAGGTTGTAAGATGAAGTAACAACAACACATATTATCTTCCTCTATTAGAAAGGGTAGGGGATGCCATTCGATTGGGGAATGGCTGAATAAATTGTGGCATTTGTTGGTGATGGAATACTATTGTGCTCAAAGAAATAATGAACTGGAGGAATTCCATGTGAACTGGAAAGACCTCCAGAAATTGATGCAGAGTGGAAGAGTCAGAGCCAGAAGAACATTGTACACAGAGACTGATATACTGTGGTAAAATAGAATGTGATGGGGGGCAGCTGGGTAGCTCAGTGGATTGAGAGTCAGGCCTAGAGACGGGAGGTCCTAGGTTCAAATCTGGCCTCAGACACTTCTCAGCTGTGTGACCCTGGGCAAGTCACTTGACTCCCATTGCCTACCCTTACCACTCTTCTGCCTTGGAGCCAATACACAGTATTGACTCCAAGCCAGAAGGTAAGGGTTATTAAAAAAAAAAAAAAAGAATATGATGGACTTCTGTACTGGCAGCAATGCAATGACCCAGGACAATCCAGAAAAACTTATAAGAATGCTACCCACATCCAGAGAAAGAATTGTGGGGCAGAAATGCAGAAGAAAAACATATGATCGATCACATGATTCAATTGGGCTATGATTGGGGTTTTGATATTAAAAGATCACTCTACTACAAACATGAATTATATGAAAATAGGTTTTGAACAATGATACATTTAGAACCCAGTGGAATTGCTTGACAGCTCCGGGAGGGAAGAAGGAAGAGGTGTGGAAAAAATCATGACTCATGTAACCATGGAAAAATATTCTAAATAATTTTTAAGAAGAAAAGAAAGGGCAGGGATGTCTTGCTTTTTGTTTTTAAAGGTATTCGCAGAACTTAACACACTTAGTCATGTTCTGTCATGTCTGACTCTTCGTAATTCTTTTTGGGTTTGTTTCTTTTGGGGAGGGTGGCAAAGATACTGGAATGGTTTGTCATTTCCTTCTCCAGACTAATTTATAGATAAGGAAATAAGGTCAGGTGACTTGCTCATGTTTATGCAGCTAGTAAGTACCTGAGGCTGGATTTGAACTTGGATCTTCCTGACTCCTGGCCCAATACTCTATCCACTGAGCTCCTTAGCTGCATCAAGCTTAGTATAGTACCTGCCATATAATAAGAACTTAATAAATGCTTCCTGGCTTATGTTCCTTCTTAATTTAAGCCTATGATCTTATAATGCATTTAGGGAAGGGGGTAGTAATTAATTGAATTTTTTTTCACTTTAAAAAAACACAACTCACCTTCCATCTTAGAATTGACACTAAGTATCAGATCCAAGGCAGAAGAGTGGTAAGGGTTGGGCATCTGTCTAGGATCGTACAGCTAGGATGCTCTTCCTTCCTTCACTTTTCAACTGGAAGCATTGCCATTTGGTCACAACCTAAGAAAGTTTAAAGGGAACTGTTTGAGAAATTATTAGAAAAATGAGAAACTGGCTAAAATCCAATTTCTCATCTAACATTCCAACAGATTCTTAGATGATATTCCAACATTTCAAAGGTCTAATGAATTTTTAAAGACTTCATAATGGGTACTCCTTCCAGTGATGCAAAGCAGAACCCATGTAACTCTTAAGTACATCTTCCTACAAATCTCTATAGCCTATTGATCTTGATCTATAGGGACTTTTTCATGTTCTCTTAACAATGCAGAGATGCCAGTAGCACATTCAGGGTGTCTGTTGGTAATACGTTGATCTTGGTATATAATAGCCCACCTTCTTTTCCAGTCATATATCTCTCTGATGTCTTTCATATTTCCGCTTTTGGAACATGCTACTACCTATTTATATCCATAAAGCAAATCAACAGTTATACATGCTTGTTCCTGGCTTCCTATGTGGAACATAGTAGCTCTCCCCTTAGCAAACATGGCTGTGTAATGTCCCTGTCAGCACCAGGTAACAGTTTTGATTCTTGCCTCATTCTCACATCATTTCCACACACAGTAAGGAGCCCTCTCTGCTACCTCAGTGTGTTTTTTTTTCCTTTACTGCAAATTCTAGGGCTGAAAGGGGAACGATTAAAGAGGCTGCAGCAATGACTGTCTAACAGAGATTGTTTTATGGTAGCCTTGAGGAGCAATGTGAGGTGGTAAACATATACAACAGCTACCAAAACCCCCAAATAAAAATTACCTTCAAAATCCTACCTGACCCAGTCATGTTGTTTTGCTTTGTCCTAGTCCCTGACCTTCATTCTTCAGTTTCATTTCTAAAGATGATATAACACAATGTGATTGAAAGACTTTGAATGACAAAGACAAAGATGGGGTACATAGCAAGAAATTGTGCTCATATGAGTTGATTATACTGAACTCTACAATTTGGCTTCTTATTGCCACTTTTCCACAAAATTAACTGGCTTGTTACTTTAATAGTTCACAGTTCCTTAATAACTTACATATGTTATATATATTTGGGGACAACCAGGTGACACAGTGGATAAAGAACCAGAGCTGATGATGGAAGGTCCACAGTTCAAATCTGACCTCAGATTCTTATTAGCTGTATGACCCTGGGCAAGTCACTTTACCCCAATTGCCTAGCCCTTACCCCTTTTCTGCCTTGGAACCAATACTTATTATCAAATACCCTAAGACAGAAGATAATTTTTTTAAAATAACTTACATGTACTGGAGATTTATAACACTCTGAGAAAGAATATATAAATATGATCACCTACATCTCACAGTTTAATAAACAGAGATGTTAACTGAATAGCCCAAAGCTAAGTAATAAGCCAATGACAGAGCCTTGAAAGAATATTGTTTCAGACTCCAAAGATAATGTTCTTTCTATTTTAGCATTCTAACATGTATACATATTCAGAATAATTTTCATGGCATCATTATCAGAGGTGGGGGGAGATAAAGAAGAGAGAAGAGTCAAGAATGAATTTGGATTTATGAAAGGGAAGCTGATGGTGGCCTCAGAAGAAATAAGAAATGTGGGGAAGTGAGCTCAAGAGAAAAGATGAGATTAGTTTAAGATATCTTGAGTTTTATGAGCTAATAGATATCCAAATGATGATGTTCACCAAGTACTTAGGGATACATGACTCCTATTTAGAAGACAGATTAGAGATTAGGTATAAAAAGCTGAGAGTTCTATGAAGAAGTCTGTTCTGCTGGTTTCCTGATCATCTTCAGTGGTTCCATATTGCCTCTAGTATGAAATAGCAACTCCTCAGACTATGATTTAAAGTCAGCCAATTGAACTCCAATATATTTTTCAATGCTTGTTTCACACTATTTCCTTTCAGGAATTCTATGTTCAGGCTATACTGACCTATTAGCTGTTCTGCACCCTCAGCATTCCATCTTCTATTTCCATATTTTCACAATGTAGTTCCCCATGTCTGGAATGGATTCACTCCTTCCTTCCCATTCTTAGAATGGGAAGCATCATGGCTCAGTACAAAGAGTGTTGGATTTGAAGTCAGAGGATAGAGGATTCCAATTCCAGTTTAATGTTTGGGATCTTGGGTAATTCACTTAACATCAGTCACCTTAACTGTAAAATGAAGGAGTTGACCTAATTGGTCTCTAAAGTCCCTTCTAGATTTAAACTTATGATCTTATGAATTCTTAGCTCCTCATAAGACTCAAATAATCTTTTACTGAATTCTCTGATATACTTAAAATATTATCTTTTCCCTCCTCAAACAGTCAATTTATTATTTGTCTGAGTGCATTTTATATTTCAGCATAATGTGATCTTAAGAAAAGGGATTATTTTCATTTTTGTATTTTTATCTCTAGCATATAAAAGAGCATCTTGCATATATTATGCTTGTTGAATTAAAAACTGAGATCTTGAGATCATAATTGAACATACAAGATCATAAAGGAGGAGAATGAAATATGGTCTATATGAAAAGCAATAACATCAGGCCCTTCCCATTAATATCCATGGGGGAAGTATGGGAGAGGGAAAGACAGAGACAGTGACAGAAGAAAAGAGACAAAAAGGGATGGAAAAATAGAAGACAGAGAGATCAAAGAGTCAAGTCCTTGGAAGAGATGGTATGAAATCTTATCAAGGAAGGCAAAGAGAATAGTCACCTCTTTTCTCAGAAAATAGAGCAAAGGGAGAGAGAATGGGATTTCATCACAAAGAATTTTTTGAAGTATGAAGCAGTAGAGGAATCATAACAGATGGCCTAATTTTCCTAGTAAGGAAGAATCCTGGTCTACAGATAAGGAAGGAGTTAGAGGAGTAGCATATGAGACTTGACAAGAGAAGAAGTTTCAAATAGCTACTTTCATAAGAAATATGATAGTGTGTCAATCAAGAAGAACAAAAGATTTTAAAGTTCAACTGAGATTAAGTAACATGAATTTGTAATGGATCCAGTCAGCTAAGTGGTTTGGGCAGTTAGGCACATGTAGAGGAAAGTGTATATTTTAATTGATCAACTCTAAGGAAAATACTGCAAAGGAGAATAGGAGGCCAGAGTAATGGTGATGGAGTGGAAAAGCAGGAATCAGTGGAATTGAATGGAAGTTGAAATGAGCTCAAAGAAGAAGCTTTTAAGAGTAAGCCAGAGGGAAAAGTAGAGACAGACAGAAACACTTTTCTTCACAATTCCACAAGGTAGATTGTATAAATATTACGGTTCTCATTTTACAGATATGTATTGAATGCATTAAGTAATTTCCCTTCTGAAGCAACAGTCCAAATCATACATATTGATGTACTAAATTAATGGGCTGCCTGTCCAGCCACATTTCATAACCTGGGCAATATACATTTTCTACCCACAGGCTTTCAAGATGTATGACTAGAGCAATATCTTGAATTTCCAAAGAATTCACTGAGGACATTTTGTTATTTATGATTGCTTAATATAATTAATACATGAAGGGGAGAATTTAGAGAACCATAACATGAAAAAGAAATCTTTCTTTCCTTTTTTTCTTATCTTTTTGGGCTTTACTCAACAATCTTCTGCTAGCAGTCAACACCTTTTGTAAACACATTATTTCCCTAGAAATATATTTATCCATCAGTGACATCATCAGTATAGGGAGTTTTAGGTAAGGAACTGCTTCTACTAAAGTAGACTTGACATATTGACTAGAACTAAGAGTTTTAAAGAGTCATATGAAATAATAAGAAGTTAAGCTATTTGTTCAGGGTCTTGCAACCTGTAAATGTTAGAGTCAAGTCTTAAACCCAGGTCTCTTTGATTTAACTTTATATTCCTATATACCAGGATGCCTCTTACCTCAAGCATCCTACAATGATGAAATCACAGCTCTAACACACATATATACACCTACATGTGTGTATATACACATAAATGCTAGGCCACAATAACCCATGATGATAAAACCAAGAATTTCTTGATTCACAAAGGTGAAAGTGATTCTTTCCTCAAACTTTCCTTTATCTGGGTTTCTGCATTCTTCCTATTACATTCTATCCTGAATTTTATTTATGAATATAGCACATTCCACTTATTAAATAATTATATCTTATGGGAAAGATCTCAATTTTTTCTTTATATCCCCAATATCTTACACACAATTGACATGTAATGAATCTATATTGAATTGAACATACTCATTTCTCAGAAATCATACCTTCTTGATTAATGAGAAGTAGCTATAAGTGATTTCCTTAAGGAAAATCAGTTAAATGAATCAGAGGGAGTCAAGAAGGAACCTAGTTAAGGAAGAAGGTAGGGAATTTGGAGTCTGAGGACTTGAAATGAAATCCTAACTTTGCTGTTTGCAAAAGAAGGGGAAAGATACTCAGTGTTTAACATCAAGTGTTTCACAAATATTATCTCACTTAATTCACTGTGAAGATGGGATTAACTCTACCCTGCCAGTTTTTAAATTTAATTAAACAATTGTGTAAACACCCCACACACACTTACACTTGAATGGGGGAGGTCTGTAACTGTAAGAAATACAATTAATATAAATGGATAGATTTTAAAATATTAGGGTTTTAAAGAGTTTATTAATAGCCATTAGAAAAATGAAGCCATGTGCCTATTAAGAGTTACTTTAGGGGCAGCTGGGTAGCTCAGTGGATTGAGAGCCAGATCTAGAGACAGGAGGTCCTAGGTTCAAATCTGGCCTCAGACACTTCCCAGCTGTGTAATCCTGGGCAAGTCACTTGACCCCCATTGCCTACCCTTCACTCTTCCACCTCTAAGTCAATACACAGAAGTTAAGGGTTTAAAATAAAAAAAAAGTTACTTTAAAAGGACATGCCATTACCTCCTCCTCCCTTCCTGGCTTCTGCTCCACAATCAGAAAAGAGGAAGTACCAACCCAGGCACTATTTATCCTTCTGTTTACATTATTACTTAACTGTCTTACATTACCATGTAAGACAGTAAGAAGTTGGATCATGAGAAATGTAGTTTGAAAGAGCCCTAAATGTCCACAGGAAATTTAGACCTGGGACCTCAAAATTAGTTCAAGGATTCCCAAATTTCCAATATCACATTCCCCTAGAAGAGTAGAGGGAGACTGGTCTCCCTGAAGCTCTTATAAACATAACTAACTTGTAAACATAACTAACTAAAATATCACCAGGAATTCTAGATCCTTCTGATGAGAAAGTAAATTAAGATAAAGAGTTAAAATATCAAGCATACAGGAGCTCTTTTTGGCTTCCTGTGTAATATTAAAAAGTTTGGGTAGTTGTAAGAGAGGAAAAGGTTGTTTGGTCGTATATATTAAAAGGTGGTCGCCAGGGGAAATTTCCCCAATTAAGGAATAACCTCAAGACAAAATTAGCTTTTATGGGAATTTATTTACAACTGAGAAGAGGTAGAAGAAATAAGGAAATATGAATCTAATACAGAGGGCCAGAAGGCCAGAGGCCCGGAGGTGAATGAAGCAAAGCTTCATTCACAGAGTCTCTATTAAAGGGAAGTTCCTTAAGAGAAGTTCAAGAAGATTCAGTCTTTAAACATCACATAGAATTCCAAAGAAGATATTGAGAGCAGTCTCACCAAGGTCTCAGTGTCCCATCCAGCAGTCCTCCACAAACCAGGAAAGCTAGAAGACTCAACCAGAAGACTTCCTTCTCCAGAAGACCTTCTTCTCCAGAAGGTCTCCTTTGGCAATTCAAAGTTATTGCCAATCAAAGTGTTAACTCCAACTAGGCAAAGAGAACAAAGGATACCCTTTTCACAAGTGTGAACTCAAAGATAACCAAGAATTCCCTTTTATATAGTATCACTGCCTCCTCTTCCCCTTATCCACGGCAGTTCTTTCACTCATTCCTCTTTACTATGAAATAACCATTTTACTCTTTTTCCTCTTGGTCTACTCTACTACCATTTTAGCTCATTCCATTCCATTCAGCACAACCTAAAGTTTTCCAACCATTTGCACACTTTTTTTTAACCATTACCTTTCATCTTTGAATGAATACTAAGTTTTGGTTCCAAGGCAGAAAAATGGTAAAGATTAGGCAGTGGGTGGTGGTGGGGTGGGGGTGGGTGTTAAAGTAACTTGCCCAGGGTCACACAGCTAGAAAGTGTATGAGGCCATATTTGAACATAGGACCTCCTGTATCTTGGCCTGGCTCTCAATCCACTGAGCCACCCAGCTGCCTCCTATACACATACTTTCAAAATACCCAGGCAATGATGATTAGTCTTTCATCATTACATTTGTTTGTTTCTTATAGATCAAATTTACTGCTGAGTTTTAGGTTTTTCCCATGAATGGTTAGAACTCCTTTAGTTAATTAAATGTCTATTTTTATCTTTTATAATTATACATATTTTTGTTTGATATGTTATTCTTGGTTTTAAGTCCAGCTTTTTTACTCTGTAAAATGCTGTTTTCCACATCCTACATTCTTTTAATGTAATGGCTGCTAAGACTTGTATTATTCTGACTGTATTGCCACAGTATTTAAATTGTTTTCTTTTTGTTGCTAATAGTATCTCTGATTCTAGAATTTCTGGACAATTTTCCTTCGTTGTCCATTTTTCTCACTTTTAGCTTTGATTCAGTGGAGTTATTTTTACTTTTTCTGTGTGGAGTATAAAGGGGTCAAGAAACTTCATGCCCTACTCCACCATCTTCTCACAATGCCAATCTTACCTTTCTATTATCTACTTACTGTCTAGCTCATTTTGACCGCTAAATGTAGTCTTTTATTCCTTGTACTTATAAAGTGCTGGATCCAAGCCACAACATCCTTAACCAATGGAGCAATTACAAATGCTGAGACTTAACCACTCCTTTGGTATATTGGAATACACTTAATGGGTAGGTTCAAAGGAATGGTTCATAATAATGATGATCCAGTAAAGGATATTGAGAAGCACATAATTGAACCACTCTTATGGTCTTGTGATTTTTATATCATCACTCTTATCAGATTATAAACTACTTGAAGAAAGTGTACATGTGTTATTTAAATGTTTGTTTCTGTTCGGATTTTCTTAAATCTGTCTTTAAAGTCTCCCATCCAAACTCGCCCCAATTAAACAAAATCCCTCTAAAAAAAGTATGGTCAAGCAAAAAAATCTTCATTCTCTCTCTCTCTCTCTCTCTCTCTCTCTCTCTCTCTCTCTTCATATACATATATATATGTATGTATATGTATGTATATGTATATGTATGTATGTATATATGTATACTTTCTAAATTAAATTCTGTACTCCTGTACTTTGTCTTTCATTTCTCTATGAAGATGTGAATAACTTTTCATTATTAGAATTCTGCAGTCCTGGTTATTCATCATGCAGATCAGAGATTTTAATGTTTTCAAAGTTTTTGCTTGCAGTATATTGTTGTTTAATATAAATTATTCTACAGGTTCAGTTAAATTCTATTCATATGTCTTCTAAAGTTTCTTTGAAACCATCCCCTCCATAATTTCTTACAGCACGATAAAATTCTAGATTATTTATATACCATTACTTATTTAGTCATTCCCCAATTTATGTACATACCTCAAATACTCATTCATTGCTACTTCTAAATGATCTATAATAATTTTTTCAAGTATTTAGAGTTTGCTTTGGTTAGCATTAATCCATGCCTTAATTTATTTCATGTCTAATTCTCCTTCTTACTTCTCCCTTTTCCTTTCAATTTCTTTGTTCTTTGATGTCTGTGTGTGTGTGTGTGTGTGTGTGTGTGTGTGTGTGTGTATGTGGGTGTCTGTGTATAACTTTATCCTCTCTTTTGATCAGTCATGATGAGAGTTAGCTTTAATGTCTACCACTTTCCACCTTTTCCTATTCTTTGGTTATAGATGTCTACTTGCAGTCCCTAATTATGAGAGAGGACTTTTGGAGGACAGTTTTGTGCATTTCCTTTTATTCTACCACTCTTGCTCTGCCTCCCCAGAGTGCACATTAATCTTTATATCTTCTCTATTGAGTACTATATTGCAGGGGAGTCTGTGGTATATAGAAACCAACACACAAAATTTGGAGTCATGAAGAACTGACTTCAAATACTGCTTCAAGATGCACTAAGATCTTTGATCCTAATATGTCTGTAAAGATCTTTACAGAATTTGTAGGACTGTATATGATTTTAAGTTTTAGCTTCAAACTGCACTAAAACTTTTGGGTCAAATAGAATCAAAGGAGATAAGAGTTATAAAATAATTAGCCCAGTTCCAGGAACAAAATGAACACTATGAATGCTTATTCCCTTTCTCCTCCTTCCTGCCTAAGTGAATTGGCATGAGGCAGATAGTTCCTGAGTCAACAATGTCACAATTGGGCATTTTTGTAACTGGAACAAGTGACTATGGAGAAGGGGACTGGGAGCAGTATGACATGGTAGAGAAATATATCCTGGAACATCATGAGATTTCTAAGTCACTAAGTGGGAGGATGTTCTGTAGTGTAAAATTTCCACTGGTGTTGCAGCAGGGTGAGATAAGAAATGGAGGAAATGGTCTCTAAATTTTCTTCCCTGGTTTAAGGTTCCAGTTACTCTGTTCTGGTTATGGCTATTGAAGTAAGTAGAATGCTACACTAAAGAGCTTTATTTCAGAATTTAACATTTCAGGGATTCTTGGAATTTTAAAGTCATATGGACAAGAAAAATTGAGAAAACTATTTACTTACCAACTATAGAAAGCTATTTAGAAACATTCAGATTTTAGTATTAAAGTACTTATTTGTTACTTTTGTTCTAAACATTTTTATTAAGTTTAATTAATTAATTAAAATATTTTTCCATGGTGATATAATTCATGTTCTTTCTCTCTCCTCCTCCCACCACCCTCCCATACCCAATGAGCAATTCCACTGGGTTTTACATGTACATTGATCAAAACCTATTTCCATATTATTAATATTTGCAATAGATTGATCATTTAGAATCTACATCCCTTGTCATATTCCCATCGAGCCATGTGTCTAAGCAGATGTTTTTCTTCTGTTTCTACTCCCACAGTTCTTTCTCTGGATGTGGATAGCATTCTTTTTCATAAGTCTCTCAGAGTTGTCTTGGATCATTGCATTGCTACTGTTAGAGAAGTCCATTACTTTCTATTGTGCCACAGTGTATCTGTCTCTGTATATAATGTTCTCCTGGTTCCTCTTTCATTCTGCATCACTTCCTGGAGGTCATTCCAGTTCACATGGAATTCTCCAGTTCATTATTCCTTTGAACACAATAATATTCCATCACCAACAGATACCACAATTTGTTCAACCATTCCCCAATTGAAGCACATCCCCACATTTTCTAATTTTTTGCCACCACAAAGAACATGGTTATAAATATTTTTGTAAATGTATTTTTCCTTATCTCTTTGGGGTACAAAGCCAACGGTGGTAAAGCTGGACAAAAAGGCAGACAATCTTTTTAAGCCATTTGGGCATAGTTCCAAATTGCCTTCCAGAATGGTTGGATCAATTCACAACTCCACCAATGATGCATTAGTGTCCAAATCCCCTCCAACATTTATTACTTTCCTTTGCTGTCATATTAGTCAATTTGCTAGATCTGAGGTGGCACCTCAGAGTTGTTTTGATTTGCATTTCTCTAATTATAAGAGATTTAGAACACTTTTTCATGTGATTATTGATAGTTTTGATTTCTTTATCTGAAAATTGCCTATTCATGTCCCTTGCACATTCAATTAGGGAATGGCTTGATTTCTTGATTTCTTGGGTGGATCATTATGGATTATTGGCTTGATCTTATTCTTATTCAATTCTTATTAAATTAATTCTCATTAAATTAAACTTATTAAATCTTATTATTGTCATTATTAAATCAAACTATTATTAAATTAATATGTTAAATTAATTCATATTAAAATGAACTCACAAAAATCATCCTGACTCACTTCAACAGAAATGTTTTTTTTCTTCCAAGTCCATAAAAACTGAAGTAACTATTTCTCTAGCCCTGGTCTTTGATCCATTTTACAAAAGAACAGGAACTAAATAACCCATTCCACATAAATAAGATACATCCTCTCTAACTAATCAGAATCAATCAAAAATATGACACATCCTAAAGAAAATTGCTAGTATTCAAACTATATTTGGAAAAAAGGCAATCCTTACTAAAAGTGTGTTCTTAGGGGCCTTCAAATGTTTGAAGCCCCAGTGAAAGCTTTGGACACTATTTTTACCTTTTCCCAATGGGCTTATAGAACCAAACCAAGGCTGGCCTTTCTCATAAAGATGACAAGAAAAGACTGAAAAGGTACTTCTTATTAACATCAGGCAACTTTCTTGGAACCCTAAAACATGAAAGACCAACTTCTTCAAACAAATATGAATATTACCATGAGTGCCCTACATGGTACAAAGTTCACATATTGCCAGAGATAGAGCCTAAACTGAGTCCAAGGCCTATCAAGAGTTTCTAACTTACTAGAGCACGGGTCTCTGAAGGTAGCTAAAAACATACTTTAGTTCCAATATCACTATGGCCAAAGACTGTTGCACCCTAAAATTTTTCTCCATTGTCAGTCCCTCAGGCACTGATAAAGTTACAGACAACACTGTTAAGTATGTCTATTTTGCTAAATTAATTCCAATTCTTAAGGAAGCACCAAAATCTCTTCCATGAGCAAATGATGACATATCATACTTACATTGTGCTTAAGAGTTTATAAAATGGTTTTCTCGTTTTTGTACCCTTTGGGACAAACATAAATGCTATTGTCCCCATTTCATAGGTAAGGATGAGTTCCAAAAAACATACAGCTGGTAAATTCTAAAGTTAGGTCATGAACCTAGAACTTTAATTTTCAAGAATAGAATTTTTTCCCCTATCATATCAATTTAGCTGACCAGAGTTTGGAGCCTTAAAGGTCAGAAAAATAGGTCTTTTGGTGGAGTGATTCTGACTATCAGCAGAGACAAGTAGAATGAAATCTAGCCAGTTACCCGATTACCAGATACCATAAAAACTATCAAGTAGATTTGATCCATTTCATTTTCTCATAGTCACAGGCTTCGCATTTTGGAGTTATCCAGTGTACTGACCTTGACTCTGAACTATGCTTTAAAATGAAATTGTCTGCCAGGACTATATAATGAAAAATGTTCTACCCTGGCCTTTGTGGGTGACCCAGCCTTCTTTCCTTCATTTAGTAAGTTTTATATGTTTTGCCTTGGGTCAAGGACTTCAGCACCTGATGATAGAATGGATTGTCATGTTTGTGTCTCTTGCAAACAGGATCATTTGTGGGATCAGCCATAGTGGTCAGGGGGTTTTACAGAATCGTGTAGCTTCCTCATAAGTTATCAAATGTCACCATCATATGAACAAGATTCATTTATACAAAATGACATCCTCAACAACTGGATATCTAGCCTTTGCTTGGAGACCTACAATGAAAGGTAGCTCATTCACACTTAAGACAACTCTCTCCACTTTGGGGTAAGACTAGAAAAATTTTTGTTACATTAAGTTGAAATATAATCTTCAATTTCAGTCATTTCTCCTAACTCTACTATATGGAGTCAAGGAGAATAGCACTTGGAGCAAAAGATATTATACTTCCTACAGGTCCAAAACTATCCTCCCTGGAGAGAGTTTCATATCTATTATGTACCTCCAAATGTTCAGTAGTTTTTCTTTACTTCTTCCTCTGTAGGATATTCTTTCATACTAATTTCTTTAGAATTATATTTTGCCCTCCTGAGATTATTTTTTCTTTTTTGTTTTTCTCTTTGAGGTGCTTTGATTACCTCGTGACATTTCGTGTTCTCTGATGATCTACAGAGAAGAGACAAATTCCTTCACCCATCTTACCTCTACCAAGAAAGATGATCTATACCAGTGATTCCCAAATTGGGTGCTACTGCCCCCTGGTGGGTGCTGCAGTGATCCAGGAAAGCAGTGATGGCCACAGGTGAGTTTTCTATTAATTGCTATTAAAATTAAAAAAAAATTAATATCCAGGGGGCTAAGTAATATTTTTTTGAAAGGGGGCGGTAGGCCAAAAAAGTTTGGGAACCACTGATCTATACTTTGTCATGTATAGCTGACAAGGAATGACATGGAATACTCTCCACCAATCCTGGTAATATTCCCCTTGTTCTCTGTCTTGTTGAGAGGAAGATCCTCAGTTTTCTGATTGTGTTGATGGCCTTCATAGAAAATATCTCATTTCCTGTTCTTGATTATTGGGCTAGATTATTAGTCATTGTTCACTGTTTTTTTTTTAAGCCCTTACCTTTAATCTCAGAATTGATACTAAGTATTGGTCCCAAGGCAGAAAAGCCTAAGGGTTATTTATTCAAGATGAACCTTTTCTCCACAATAATAGATTGTTTTATCAGCAATTAGAACATGATTGCAGAAGCTCTAATGTAAATATAAGCTGATCATAGCTATTGCCTTAAAGAGAATCACAAACTGAGTCTCAACCAACACCAGTTATTTTTTTTAAATTTAAACATTTATTAATAATCATTTTTAACATGGTTACATGATTCATGCTCCTACTTTCCTCTTCACCCCCCCTCACTCCCCTCACCCATGGCCGACGCACATTTAACACCAGTTATTTTTTAAAGGTGGGTTCTTTTCCTTCTACTTTTCTCCTCTTCCTAGTAATAATGCTTCATATACTGATTTGGTCTCGCTGCTCCTTCTGTCAAAATGTTTTCTGTCCCCCAGGAATACCAGGTAGGTTTTGTTTATATTGGGCTTCTCCTTTTTAGGGGTACACAATGAAACTAGCTTACTTAGTTGCTTTGGATCACAAATTAAGAGATGACTCAGTTTTTGTCTGTATAAGGGCTTCATGCTCTTGGAACCTCTGTCTGCTTTCTTCTTTCTATTGTTCAGAATTCAGACAAATGATAGTCATGATTACTTGGATAGGTCTTCAGTGAAAAACTAAACTCTCCCTTAATGCTTTTTTCTCATGTTATTTTTGAAATAAGCTTGAGTAGAAAGATTTGGTCTCTACCCAGTTTGAGCAGAAAATTATTTATTGGTAATTAAAAATATTATTATATTGGTGTTCTATGTGTACCCCATATAGAACATTATTCTAAAGTTTGGAGAAGAAAAGGGGAGGCATATAGCAAAGAAATGAAAGATGTAATTTCTCAAAATTTATAAATCATTAAGAGCAAGAAGAAGCAAATACATGAAAAATACTTAAAATCGTATGTACACAAAATAAATACAATAAACAAACACAAAAGTAACATTTTTGTAATTTGCAATTTTTAAGTCCTGACAAAGCCCCCACATATTGCATGATGATGTAGAAATGGCACTAAAGAAAACAAAGATGGGAAGAGCATAATCTAAATATGGGCTAAATATGGAAGAGTATAGTCCAAATATGGGCTAAATAAAGGCAATAATGCAAGTGACATAGTTTTGAAGTCACTGAGGGACTGATTCTGAAGATAATGAAATGAAGGGAGGATACCAAATACCTAGGGGAAAAAAATCACAAAATTTTTTAAGCAAGTGAGAAAATATCAATAACTACCAATCCATATGCCTACTTTTCCATCTCTATAAAATCTTTATGAGAATAATTTATACACACATCAAGGGCATCCTTGTGAAGTTATGAGCAGGAAACAGACAGGCTTTTGGAAAGTTTATTTTATAGTGGACCACAGAATTGAGTAAAAGGTATAAAGAATACAGGATCTCAATGTACTTAGAGTTTGTTGACTACAAAGATGTCATATTAAAAGACTTTCAATGAGGTGTATCCCATGTGTATGTCAAAGTAACAAAGAATAGGGTTGAAATCTATAAAAATATTTTGGGGAGATTTCCCAAATGTAGTGTTTTACCAGGGGAAGGATACCCTATGCTTATTGAGGTTAGCACATATTCTATTATATGGTAGAGTTAAGACCAGAAGCATGTAGAAAAATCACCTTGGCAACTATATAGAGGATGGATTGAAATACAGAGAAACTTGAGGCAGAGAAACCAGTTATATATTAGAATAATCCACATGACAGGTAATAAGCACCTGAACTAAGGTAACTGCCAAAGTGGAATGAAGGGAATATATATGAGATTTGTTGTGAAGGCAGGAATGGCAAGATTTTTTAACTTGAAAGTAAAAAAAAATTAAAAGCATATGACATTGAGAGTAGAATGTTTAAAATAAAAGAACCCCAAATCTTATTGAATTCTTCTCTAGTCAAAACACATATGGAGTTCAGTTCTAGCTCTAGTTAGCACATTTTCGGAAGAACCTTGAAGAACTTGAGTCCAGAGGATAGCCTTCTTTTTTTATGCTGATTTTAAGGCTACTGTACTTTGGTGGTCCCCTTTTAATTTCAGATCTCACAACCCAACAGCTACATAAGTGAATGTACATAAGTGAATACATACATATTCACAAGATGAAGTATGAGCACAGTCTATCACCATCATCATCTTCTCCCCACTAAATCTTCCTGGTTCAAGGAATAATAAAAACAGCATGTTTTCAATATCTTGGATCTGAAAAAAAAAAGATATTTGGACAGATATGTTACTTTTCTCTTTGAGGGGAGGGGAACATGGGCTAAACGTAGGATTTAATCAGTGTGGAGAAACTTCTGCTGCGAAAGCTCCCTTCACCAGAGCACATCAATAACATAAGTGAAGTAACAAAGTCTTAGAGAATTGCCTTGGCACCAAAAAGTTCCCCGTGAACACAGAACTAGTATATGTCAGGAGAAAGACGTGAAAACAAGTCTTCATAGTTTCAAGGCTCATCTATGTTCTACACTACATTGCTTCTCATGGTATTACTTTATTGACAATAACAACAATAATAATTTGTATTTATTTAATTAATTATAGGCTTCAAATTTATTCAACATAGAAACCCTATTAAGAAAGTTTGTTATCCCCATATCATATTTGAGGAAACTATGTCAGGTAGAAGCTAAATCATCTGTCTGTGATTACACAGCTAGGAAGAGATAGGTTAGGATTTCAATCCAAGTCTGATATAAAGTGCTTAGTCTACCATGAAGGCTCAAATCTGGATCTGTGATTTTATTTATTTGAGAAACTCATGGAACAGAAATTACTCAAAAACTCAACAAGGATCAAAAACAATTTCTCTGCCATTGTCTAAGAGACTTGTCTAGGCCACTGGGAAATTAAATAACTTGTCCAGATCTCACAAATCAAAAATGGAATTGAAGCCTTGGTCTTCCTGACTCCAAGACTGGGCCTTTATACACTTTTTCATGCTGCTTCTCTATTTAGAAATGAAAGTCACTTGTGGGAACCTAATTGCCAAATTCATATCTAAGCTAGAATTTTTTACCTCTATCATAAATATCCCAATAAACTTATCCTATGAAGCAAAATGGACCCATTTCTAGAGAGGGAGGTCTTTTTTTCAGAAATGGTCTGAATCTTGGCCATGCAATATTTGCTTTAACCAGTTGATTTCATTGGTTGCTGTCACACCAGTGAAAGGTCCTCTTTCCAAGTTTCTTAGCTCCTGCTTGAACAGGAAGGATTCAAAAGCTTATTTTACTAAGATGAAAAGATGCATCAAATATCGATGTCTCAATTTCTAGCACCATTCAGTTCCTATGAATCTCGTAATTTCCACCTTCCTGGATCATGTTAATTTTCTCCCTCTGCAATTCTTTATTAATCTGATTGGACCCCACAGCTTGAGACCACAGAGCTGGTTATTCTCCTACTACATTACTCTGGGTCTTAATCGTCCCGACCCCGAGGCTAAATCTAACCTCTGTAACTTGTCTTTTCTATCCAGTCTCATTTTCTCCGTTCCATCTGCTTTGCACCCACAGCTTCCTGTCATTCAAGACAAATCAGCCAGCAAAGGGAACAATTAGAAAAGGGACTCAGTTTACCAAGTTGAGAATTTAAAACGGTAATTAAAGGTAAAACATATAGTACAAACTGAAAATGTCTGAAACACAAGAGGTCCAAGTGTGTTGCCAATCCTGAAAGGATAGGAAAAAAGAATTCTCCTAATCACAGAATTGCACATAGAATTTAAAGTGGATAAGATTTCAGAGGTCATATAGTCAAACTCATGCTTGAAGAATTACCTCTGCTATAAGCTCTGGCAACCAGGATTTGTTTGAAGACCTTCAGGGAGGGGAGAATTTACTACTTCCCAAGATAGCCAATTCCATTCTTATATAAAACTACACATTAGTCTTGCATATATCAAGTCTAACTTTTTACTTTGGCCCAGATTCACAGACTCTAACAAGTTCCAGCCAGAGGAAAAAATCCATAAGAGGAAGAAATGGTTGGGGATGAGGGAAGTCCTTAAAGACCAAGCTGACTGCACCGATGATATCTTTCTATTAGATGCTCATACATTATAAGACTCACATATTAACCTCCACATGCTCATACCTGCCTACTTTCCCATGAGGTTGCAACAATTTGTACCAGTCTGACAAAGAAGGAAAAAATGGGGAAATTTTAGTGACCTGTTTTATTTTTCTTATTAGTTATCTTGTTGTCAGAAAAAGCTACAACAAACTAATCATTGAATATTCTTAACACCTACCCTGCAATAAGATGAACATTGTTTCACCAAATCTGATCATATAAATGTTTGCACATGCCCATCTGGCCTTCATTATTACACTTATGTACCAAATCAGTAATTAATATAGAGCTATAAATAAATGTGCTGCTTTAATAAACCTCTTCTGAAACCCTGAGAAGGTGTCTTCTTTTATATCTGCAAGTTTCAAAAACAATTGGATGAGTAATAATCATGGTTGTGTCTGATCCCAGATGTCAGTCAAGAAAAAAACTTGATTTTACAAATGGAAGTGGCAGGCAGACTTCTAAGAACAGGGGGAAAATATTACAACAAGCAAGCAAGATGACATGGATGTCAAGGGTGAACCGTGCACAATAGAACATTTTTATTTGTATAAATTGACCTACTTCATATAAAATAGAACCAAGTGGCTGCAAGGCAGGAAAGGGGAAAACACTATGAGAATCTTGCTTTTCCTAGACAAATGACTTTTGTTTTTAGTTATTCTAGGTCACTTATTAAGGAAACCATAATCACCATCACCTCATTTCTGGTCCAGTGCAATAATCTTCTATTTGGCCTCACTTTCTCAAGGCCTTTTTTCCCCAGACCAACCCCAACTCAACTGATTTCTCTAAATGTGGGCCTGAGTATGATACTCCATAATTCTACAATTTCTCCTGTGGTTTCCTTTTAATCCCAGGATCAATTTCAATTGTTTTTTCTTTCTTTGAATACCTGAAGCTCTTGATTGTTTGGGCCCTTCCTATCTTTTCAGTGTTCTTAAACTTTATTCTCCTCCAAGTTCTCTGTATTCTAGCTATACTGGCTTTCCTATAGCTTCTTGAGTACATCATAGCCTATCTCCCATCTCTATTCCATTGCATTGGTTGTTTTCTATACCTAGAATGCTCTTCCTCCCAAAATAGGACTTCTAAATAAATAGCTTCCTTTAAGAATCAATTTAAGAACCAACTATTCCACAAAGTATTTATTTTTATTTTATTTCTCACACTCTTCTTATGTGAAAGGATAGATATTTGCAAAAATTATATATATATATTTAACATATCAATAATATAATACACATAATCTGTTATAAGTATTTAATAAATCAGAATATATACGCATATATAGCCAAAAGAAACAAATTCAGACATTAGCTAAATCCAAAAATCTAGGTCTCATTCTTTTTTTTTCACCCTTCTTCCTATGTTTCTCCCTTCCCTAAGAAGGGAATATTATATAGGTTGTATATATATATACATATATATATATAAACATATAATATGTATTTCCCCATTCATCATATTGTGAAATGAGAGACATTTTGCTTACACTAGAGAAAAATTCATGGAGGAAATAAGGTGAAGAATGGTATGTTTCTTCTTTTTTTTTAACCCTTACTTTCTTCTGGAGAATCAATACTATGTATTGGTTCCAAGTCAGAAGAATAGTAAAGACTAGGGAATGGGGTTAAAAGTAATTTGCCCAGGGTCACACAGGTAGGAAGTTTGAACACAGGACCTCCTATCTCTAGGAGCATACTAGTTCTCAATCCACTGAGTCACCCAGCTGCCTCCAAGAATGGTATGTTTCAGTATTCATTTGAATTCTATATGTTCCTTCTATGGTGGTGGATAGCCTTTTATTTTTATGAGTCCCTTGAAGTTGTCCTGGATGCTTATCTTGTTGAAAGTAGTTAGACCTTTCACAGTGGATCATTATCCATTATTGTTGTTGCTGTGTATAATATTCTCCCAGTTTTTATCACTTTATTTTGTATCGCTTCATATAAGTCTTTCCAGGTTTTTTCTAGATTTGTCTCCTCTCCCAACTATTAATACTATATACTCTATCTGATCTTCCATAAATATAGTCTACATTTATGTTGCATGTTCTGATTTATATATATTCTCTCCTTCATTAGAATATAAACTCCATGAGAGCCAGGATGTTGCATCCCCAACACAGCACAATACTTGATGTAGTTAAGTTAAATAAATGTTTGTTTATGGATAACTAATACTTGCTCTATAATAACTAATATTTTCCATATAATAGGCATAATATTTTATGGTAATTGGTTTCTATCTTCTAAGTATACCATTTTTGTTGATGGTGTCATTACTTCTGTGAGGTTTCATTTAATGGGCAGAATATTTGCTAAATTGTTTTTCATGTTTCAGAAATTGTGCATGACAATAAGTGCATTAAGTTCATCATCTCTAATCTCATCACTTTGTGCGCTTAACTCTCATCTTTTGATAGCACCTCCCTCAGCCTCCTTTTCCCTCTGAATTGGAGGGCAGAAGGGTAGAGTATTAAACTGTTCCCAATGCCTACCTTTGTAGAGGGAAGAAATTGAAATTTGGAGTTCACACTATTCTACATCTGATTCTCTGTCTGGTTTCAATTCCATAGAACAAGATGCTACTATGCTAGATACCCTTCCCTTTTTCCATTCCCTTTTTCCATTCCTGCTTCTTTTTTTGTGGGTTGTCTTGCCCCATTAGATTGGAAGTACCTTGAGGGCAGAGGTTCTTTTTACTAATTGTGTCCCTAGCACTTATTCAGCCCAGTTCTGATTTCCCAAATCAGGAGGCACACCAGATAATGTAAGAGCAAGAGGTACTGTTTTATTGCAAGCTCAAGCTTGGGTTCCACAATTTGAATGAGGGACCTAGCCAGCTTATATACAGTTCGAGTTCCAGGAACTAGGGGGTGGGGAGGGCTGGATGTTAACACATGCTTCCTATCATCCATTCACTATATGTTACTGGTCAGGGGTCTTCCTGTCCTTTAGCAGATGTTACTGGTTGGGGGATTTTCCTGCCATTCATTAGGTGCAGCTGTTTTTATCAGCTCTGCTTCCCAGCTCTATCAGCACTAAGCACTGTTCTTGGCAATAGTAGGCACTGAATACATGTTTATTGCATCAGATTGAAAATTTGAGACTTTTAATTTATTACAACATTTTTCCTCTTCTTTAGTTAGCTTTGATACCCAAATCTATGTCTAATCAATCCCAGTCTCTTTCTCCTAAGCATTGGTCCTATAACATGAACTGCTTAGCATACACTTTGAATTTGAAGTTTCATAGGTATCTGAAATTCAACATATCTAAAAATCCAACTCTCTTCCAAATTTCTCTATTACTACTAAGAATACTGTCATCCTTCCTTTTACTCAGCTTCACAACTTCTTGTTATCTTTCACTCCTCACTCTCACTCATACCATTTGGTTACCAAATCTTGTCCTTTGTGCCTCTAGGACTGTTGGATATGCCTCCTCTCCACTAACACACCCTCATTACATGCTTTATTATCTCTTATTCAATCAATGAGCATTTACTAAGCATACACTTTGTGCCAGGCATTGTGCTAAACTCTAAGAATGAAAATACAAGGAAAAAAAGAAAGAAAAATTATTGCTCCTTCCCCCAACATGGTTATAGTTGAATGAGGAAGACTACAAAGAAAAAAAGTTGAAAAAGGTGGAGAGGATAGGAAAAGTAGTGGGGACATGATGCAGACATCTATGTAGAAGAGTAAGCCTTGGTAGGAAATTTTTATGCAAGAAAAACATAGAATCATTAAAACAGAAAAGTTTATCCATAGGCATGTTGGATTCTGAGAGGCAATGTGAAATGAATGGAGTGAGTCAGGAAATTCTGAGTTCCATCTTGTCTCTGATATATATTATCTATGTGATAAGGGCATGTCACATAATCCCTCAGGGCTACCAGGGAGCCCTATAATAATTGCTAATCTACATGAATATCTGCATCTAAAGTATATTGCCTGAAAGTGTGCTTTCTGAATTATAGGGAGACATATAGAAAATGTATGGGCACCATTGGGATGTTAGAGAGATTTCATTAAAAGCTCAAATTTCCACCATCTGATTAGATTTATAATTCATTATTTAAGAATCCTGAAAGAC
The DNA here is from genome assembly GCF_016433145.1 of Gracilinanus agilis. Classification (NCBI taxonomy): domain Eukaryota; kingdom Metazoa; phylum Chordata; class Mammalia; order Didelphimorphia; family Didelphidae; genus Gracilinanus; species Gracilinanus agilis. Next base: position 127,819,647 of record NC_058134.1, read on the forward strand.
AGAATCTGCCAGAGCAGGATGCAGATGTTCTTCTGTTTACAAAGGTCCCTGGATCCAAAGGAAAGTTAAAAAGCAATCAGTATAGAGTATTTTCAGTTTTGTTCTATATTTTCAGCACTTAGAGATTCAATATCTTAAACTATGGAATTCTTTCCTTTAAAAACTCCAAAATCAGGGGGCAGCTGGGTAGCTCAGTGGATTGAGAGCCAGGCCTAGAGACAGGAGGTCCTAGGTTCAAATCTGGCCTCAGACACTTACCAGCTATGTGACCCTGGGCAAGTCACTTAATCCCCATTGTCTAGCCCTTACCACTCTTCTGCCTTAGAGCCAATATACAGTATTGACTCCAAGATGGAAGGTAAGGGTTTAAATAAAAACAAATAAATAAATAAAAACTCCTAAATCTACATCCACTAATACTACTTAGAAAGATATCAATGTCTAAAACAAGAAATATTTGTGTTTATGAAACCCTATGAATTCCTATGAAAATATTTTTATTGTTTAAAATATTTATATTCCTAGAAAATGGAGAAGGGATTCACCAATAATTCAAAACAGCATTTCCCCTCAAAATGACCCTGAGAAATCCTTATTTGAGACATTTTCAATATGCTTTTTAAAATTTTTAGTTATAATTTCAGAAATAGTTGCAAAGAAAGAGTTTTTCAGAAGTTATTCCAATCATTATGGTATTGCTTTCTTTAGTAGAGATAAATAGACAAATAAGAAATCAACAAAGAGATTCAGGTCTAGTTTGTAAGTGAAATAGTTTCTGTTTCTCCAAAACCTAGATCTCATTTTACAACCATAATTAATAAGGTCAGACATGAAATTTACTTCCTTAGAAGCAATCATTGTTATTCCAGATGAAAACCACAAATCAAATGTGATTTTTAAAATTATTTATATAAGTTCCCTCTTCTTAAACATTTAGAATATCTCTGCATCTCAGTTAAATGTCACCAGTGTGAAATACTTGCAACTATTTAGAGGATTTGATTCAGTTAAATGTGACAGAATGAGGCATCAATGAAATTAAAGTTGTACATTTAATTTTCATTTCACATAGAAATACTATTACATACCCACAGCCTGCATAACTAGCTCCAGACATTTTCTAAATGTCTGCTACTGGTACCTAGGAGGACCTGAAAAGATACTATAATTGGCTCAGCACAATCCATTTTTGTCCAGTCTCTAAAATTCAGGAAATTGCTATTTTAAAACAAAGGGGAGATCAACTTTCATATGATCTCTCTTTTGTCTTAAAAGATAAATATTACTATGGCAGAATAATAATTTATAATATGCTTAAGCTTAAATATCTTTAATTATACTAAAACTTTCAGTAAATATGTAAATAAAAAAACAAAAAATAACATCATGAGAAAAATTATGTCAACAAAAAGGAATATCTATTAATGAAATGAACAACCAAAGAGAGAGAGAGGTTCCAACATGATGAATAAATATTAAGAGATAAACCAAACTAAAGAGAAGACACCAGACGGGGGAAAAAATGAAATAGCATCAGCAAAGGCTCCAGAAATATAATTAGATCATACAATACTCCAATGTGGATAATAAATTCACTAAGAGAAATAAGGAAAGATATGGCATCTATAAAGTCAGAAATTGAATCAGTAAAGGAGAACAAAAAGTACTACAAAACTTCACTGCTCAAAGGATTCAGAAGAGAATCATAATAAAATTGTGGACCCGCTGAGGAATAGAATCATCCTAGTGGGAGACAAAAAGGCAGAAGCAGCAGAATAAATAACAAAATAAAAAAATCAGTACACTGGGAAAGGATTTGAGAATTCTACAAATAAAAGAAAAAGTATTAGAGAATTGATGTGAAGTGAGAACCTAAGAAGTAAGACCTAACTGGTCTTCCAAAGAAAATGTGAACTAAGAAAGAGTCTGAATGTGAAATTTCAGGAAATCCTGTAAGAAAAATTCCTGGAAGTATTAACAAAGAATGATTGCAGAGACTGACAGAATCTGTTGAATGCTGATTGAGAAGAATATCACATCCAACTCACCTGGACGGATTGTCACAAACTAAAATTTCAATATTATAGAGAAGATTTTGCAAATGACTAGGAAGAAATACAGTATCATAAAAACATCAATCCAAATCATTCAGTATTTCTCATGCAGGTTAAGAAATGATGGAAGGAAACTAAAATGTAATACATAGAAATGAAAGGAAATAGATCTTCACCAAAATATTACCAGAAATATCAAGTATGTCTTTTCATGAGAGAATATGGTTTTAAAATCAAAGAAAGAAATACAGACATTCCAGCCAGAGAAACTTGAAGTCTTTTGATATAGAAAGAAATCAGTCGTATAGTAATATCTTAATAAATCAAGTCAATAAGCAATTTTAAGTGTCTCCTAGGTATCAGGCTTTGTGCTAAGTGTCAATGTTACAAATATAGACAAAAATACAGTAATCTCTTCCCTCAAAGAACTTACATTCTAATGAGGGAAGACAACAAACAAAAGAAAGCTGAAAAGAGAGTTGCAGGGAATCCAAGTGGGGCACTGGTATAAAGTCCTGATAGTCAGAAGCACAGCTAGGGGAAAAATGAAGAATGGTCAACCTGAACCTGTCTCTAAAGTAGAGGCCTCAGGAAAAAAAATCATCAATGGAGGAAGGAGATGAAAGTGTGGGATCCTATAGGTGAGCCCCTGGGGTTTGGGATGGGTACTCTTTTTCAAGAATGCAAAACTTCATAGCTTAATTTAGAAATAAAAAGAGAAATTTATTAATTTGGAATTCATGTTGAATTTGGCTGGGAGAATGGCATAGATGGAAAAAGCTGCCTCTCAAAAAGGGATCAATTCTGGACTTTTTATATTCTTTATAGCAGGTGATACATGACTTGAGGAGGGTTTGAATTCAGGCAAAGTTGGGTGGGGGAGTTGGTTATTTGACTGGGGTCAGAGCAATGTCTTATGTCCTGGAGACCTATATTAGGTAGATGTCCTAGATTTCAACTTGATATTTGAAGCATAACCAGAATATGCATATCTATGTCCATCTTAAAACCAAGGGAGATAATTTTCTCTAGGGTCTTTCTTATCATTAGCCTTTGACATTCCAGGGTTACCCTCTCTTTATGTTAACAAGAATGCAAGGAAACAAAGGAATTTTCCTGTTTATAGTTTGACCTGAAGCACTTTTTTAATTTGGAGGGCAAGGTAAACCTAGAGTCCCCATCATTAAGACAGCTCTGTAACCCAGCACAAGTTGCTTAACCTCTCTTTGTCTCAGTGTCTGGACCAGTAAAAAGGGATAATAAAAGTACCTACCTCAGATACGTGTTTTGAGGATAAATAGATACTATTTGTAAAACATTTCATAAACTTTAAAGTGCCACATAAATGCTAGTAATTTTATTATTAAAATTTCTACATTCTTCCTCTGATTTCAGATCTGTCCATTCCTTTCCCCCATTTTTGGTGATGCTCCCACTATGACCTTTAAGAAAGTTTAAGTAAATTCAGTGCAGATTCCAGTTTAAAATAGGTTTAAAATAATGATGGAGTTTTATTTGATGCAATAGGAAAATCCATTTATATGTGCTATTTAAGCCACCATATAAGTCTCAGGGTCATCAAAGTTACACTAGGAGAAAGATTGTTAATAGTTAATTTCTTGATCAATAAATAAGCTTTTTGGATACAAAGCTTTTATCCAGAGGTACAGAAAAATTCCTTCCTGCATAATCCCAAGGATTATTTTCATGGAGGATACTTAAGTGGCAATATTATCTGAATTTTTAAATTATGAGTTTCACTAACCTATTCTACAGAAAGCACAAGGGGGGAATAGACTGTTGTTTATTATGTATTTGATTCATTGAATTACATGGGGGGGTTGGGAGCTGGGCTCATGAGAAAGTAGGTGCAACTCTATTATTATTTGGGGAGAGTAAAAGTGTAGCTCAAGAGGATATGAGAATTCCATACCAAACAACCACTTATGACTGGAATAAAATTAATTCAGAATGTGGAATCAGCCACCTTGGGAACTAAGCTCATATTCCTTAGTTTACATTCCAATATAATGCTGATTTGACGGAGTTTCAAAAAGAGGGGAAGGTTGAATTTAGCAAAATAATCACTGAAGTTTGGAGTATTAATTTGTCCTACTAGCACCAAATTCTGTACTTCCCTGGATTTTTTCATTTAGACATTTGTTTGTTTTTTTGGTTAGTATGTTTTTTTTCTGGCAAAGTGTTAACCAGAGGTGTCAGACTTTCCTACAAAACTACCCTGTGGCTGGAACCAAATTATATAATTGGGAAGTGTTTAACAAAATAAATAAAAATACAATAGAGAGAATGTTAACTGGTAGTTTCCAAGTTGATATGCAATCGGGGATGTTTTTCTATTTAAGTATAATACTACTGTATGTACCCAACTCCTGCAACAGAGCTGAATGCTAAAGGAAAGCTTTAAAGATTCCTGAATTTTAAGATAAACAAGGATCTTTGTCCTCTTTGACCTTCACAAAACTAAAAGAGGTCAACCAGAAATAAACTCAGTAGACAATCTTTACTTTTTGGTAAATAAAAGAGGTAGGTAAAATGTTATCTCTCTGTATATTCTTATCATGAGAGCTCAGATGAAAATAAAAGGTAAGAAAAAAATCAAGAGCATATTTTTTGAAATGATTTTATTTAAAGAAATAATAATCATATCAATGCCATATACTCCAGCAGACGCATCATAGAATCACAGATATTGAGCTGGAAGGGACTTTAGATGGCTTTAGTTCCAACCCCTTCACTTAACAAGTAAAGAAACTGAGGCCAAAAGTGGTTAATTGATTTGCCAAAGATCATATACCTAGAACATATCTGAGAAAGATTATGAACTCAGAAGTCCCTAGCTCTAAAACTACTACCTGTCCACTATACCCTAAAGTTACCTAACCACCTTTAGAGGGCCAGCTTTAAAGTCAGAAAGACTAACTCTTACTTTGACACATAATGGTTATATGTCTCCTAGACAAGTCAACTTTACTTCTCAGGGCACAGACAACTCTTTGAGGAGAATGAGTAAATATAATTTTGGAATTCTGAGCTCTGGTCTGAACCCCTCTCTGCAGCTAGAATTCCACTCTGCAATAAGAATCTCATGAATTTAATGTTTTTACTTAAAAATACAGCTTTGGGCAGCCAGATGGATCAGTGGATAGTGTGCCAGACCTGGAATCAGGAAGACTCATCTAGTTCAGAGATTTAATGAGCTGTGACCCTAGTCAAGTCACTTAAATTCTGTAGGCTTGTTTCCTCATCTGCAAAATGAGCTGGAGAAAGAAATAGCAAACCACTCCGCTATCTTTGACAAAAAAATTCCTAAGTGGGATCACAAAGAGTCAGATACAACTAAAATATAGTTAAATTCCTAAAAAAAAATTAGCATGATGCTAAAATGTAACAAAAACCTCTAGGGCACTAAGTTACAGGGATTTATACCTAGAGAGGAATTCCTTACATCAATAATATTACAAGCCTAGACCAATAATGCTAATAATACTAATGCTAATGTATTTCCCTCTTGTAATTTCTGAAAAGGAAAGATTAATAGTGTGAGAGAGAACAATGAATAAGTAAGGAATCCCAGCCAGTGTGGTATACTAGTAAGGATTTTTCCTTCCCTGAGATCACTACAGTGACTATGAAAGCCTGGAAGGAACTTTGAAACAATAATCAGTTGGGCCCTTGGGATACCACTAATTGGGTTAGCCTAGCATGAAGTAATTCCTCCTATGAATCTATGAAATAGATGAAATTGCAGCATGCTATAGAACATCCCTACTTAGAACTGTCATGATGATCAGCTTGATCAGAGAATAGCAGTTACTGGCAATACTATAAGAAGGCAAGATACATTGGGGGAAAAATGAAAAATACCAATACTTCTTGTACTAGAAATACTTCACTAAAAATAGTAGTGACCCTTAAAGCACGTAAGTCCCAAAGGTTTGTGAAATATAGACTAAACACATGATTTGACTATGTGCTAATATCAAATCATAACAAAATTAGAAATATCTTACCAACTATAGAGGAGGTTCCTTTGTTACCTCACTGATATCCTCACCTTCAAGTTCCATAAGAAAATGCTAAAGATCAAGGTATAGCAATTGTAAGAAATGATACAACTTCATTCCTAAATCTAGATGAGATGATACTGACTAATAATAACTAATATTTATGTAGTACTTTGAAGGTTTGCAAAGTGTAAATATCTCATTTTATTCTCACAACAACCATGGGAGATCCATGCTATTATTATCCCCATTTTACAGCTGAGGAACCTGAGGCAGACAGACGTTAAATAATTTGCCCAGGGTCACATAACCAGCAAATGTTTGAAACTGCCTATGAACTCAGGACTTCTTAATTCTAGGTCAAGCAAACCATTCACAGTTCCACCTAATGAAGAAATGAGACAAAACTGAGGAGTTACTTAAATTTGAGGAAGCAAAAGCTAAAGAACCTAACAAGGATTTGTTATCCTTGATATTTGATGGAGGTAAAGAGGTAGAGATACATAAGAGGGTGGATTTAGGAAAGAGAGATGGCTAGCAATGGAAAAGAAGAAGTTATACTAGACTAACTAGTAACTAGAGGAAAATGTTTGAAAATCCAGTGAACTTCACTGGCATCTCATGCTATCACAAATCTTTATTGTTAGAGATTTATCATTTCCAGTCCCTTGTGCTTCTTGATCTAAATTCCCTTTTGACCTCCTTGGATATATTCTCTTCCCAACTTCTTGAAGAGTCATATTTTTTTGCTACATTCCATTATGAAGAGAATTTCAGGTTTGATGAAGGACTATGGCTTCTTTGCAACTGATTGTATACTTTTCAGAGAGCAATATTACCTGTGTGACCTTGAGACTTAACCTCTAGAAACCCTATTTTTTCTCATCCTTAATGTAAGAAGGGAGAAATTCTGATATATAAAGTCTCTTCCTACTCTAAATCTATGTTCTTTTAACCATACATAATGATAATGAATGGTGACTATAACAAAGATGCATAGGTCAAATTAGCTAGTGCACGAAGTGAGAAGAAATATTAGAAAGGTTCCACTACTGTTGAAAGATTGAAAGCCATAGACCTGGTGGATTCCAGTAAACAAAACACTCCTTGATGAATGTAAAAGAGATACCCAAGAAATTGTTGTCTAAAGCAGGAGTTGGGATGGCCAGCAAACTAAGAATTGGTTTTACATCTTAACTAAAATAAAAATTTATTTTAAAATGTAAAAACTATTTTAGGTGATGGTTCATATATGTGGCCTCTTGAGTAGCCTCCTGACTCCAGTTGGATAGAGAGTAATCTGATATTTCTTCATTGATATTTAAGCATCTATTTATTACATTTTTTAATTTTAGCAAATAATATGTCATGCATTTTTTTCTTGTTCATGGCCTTGTTCCTCTCCCTACCAGTGTGATAGTGTTGTGAGAAGAGGTGAACCCCTGGGGTTTGGGAAAGATACCTTTTGTAAGAATGCGAGACTCTAAAACTTAGCTTAAAAATAAAAAGAGAAATTTATTAATTTGGAAGGTAATGTTGAATCTGGTCAGGAGGATAGATGGAAGCCTCCTAGGTGGAACAGCATGGGTGGAAAGCTGCTCCTTGGGAGGACAGCATGGATGGAAAAGCTGTACCCCAGAGCACATCAATTCTGGGGATTTTATACTCTTTACAATAGTGAGGACCAAAGGCATGGGGGTGGTTTGGGGGAGTATAACTCCCACAGGTGCAGGGTGGCGCATTAAGATGAATGACAGTCTGATTTTCAGCCAGGCAGGAATCATGAATACTGCTCTTCTCTGCCTTGAGTAAGGTTTATTTTTACACACTTTCTTGTACGCTTTAAGATCACACATAATGTTGGCATGGAAATCCATTCTCACCCATTCTCATCATACATCTTTTCTTAGAAACAATGTATTAAGTCATACATTAACTTTGTTACTAGCAACTCTTCATTTCTCAGTGACTTTCAGTATTTTTCAAGGTATGTTTGACATATCTCTTGGGCTATAGTAGTGGGAAAGTACAGGAGACAATTTCTCCATTTATCATTCATTGTTCTTTTATGTTAATGTACTGTACTGAATCAGGGATGGGGATGGGGGGAAACTTAGAGATTGTTCTGGCCTGTTTTTGCAGGCACCTGTGTATGGGAATGAGAGATCCAACTTAGGGTTTTAAAATCTTTAACGTTAACTCACTATTGGCTGGTTTGTTGTGAAGTGACTTCTAGGGGAATTTCTGTATTACTGCATGTAAAGATGGGAATTTCCTAGGAGTCTATAGGGGATCTGTGAGGGTTCTAATAATAGCCTATAATGTTCTTCTGTATTTCCCTGGGGCTGATTGGGGATATTGATCACAGTGATTCCAATAATAAGGAGTGTTAGTAAGAGAAGAGTCACACAGGGGTATCTGAGTGAAGGGTTTCCATCCTTTCTGAGGCTGCCATTCACTTCCTCGAGGTACCCCCTGTGACCATGTCAGACAGAGTGGGTTTTGATGGCCCCCAGCACTGGTTCTCATGATTTGGAGGACAGATGAATGAGGTGTCTCTTTGTCCATCTCAAATTAATAGGACAATCAAAGGAGAGTAATCCTCAAGGTCAGATGTTTTTGGTTGGGAGTCAGGAGGGCATAAGGGAGCAAAGGAATTTCCCTGATAATGGTTTGCCTGAGTTTCTGGGGTTACAATGCCCATGCCAAAAGGACCAGCTTTACAGACACACTTTTTTGAGGGTCCCATCTTACCTTACTTTTTTGAGTCTGTTTCATAGTCTTACACATAAAAAGTTCCAGACTCATATAGTCAGAGACTCTTAGAGTTGGTGGGTGTATAAGAGCACTTGAGACATCATACCATGATAACTTACTCTTATTTCCAGATGGAGACAAGGGGGACTGTTTGCAAGGAAGCTAAGAACCCCTTTTTTCTATATTTCCCTGCTATGTAAGGGCAAAGGAAAACACCTCCTTTGTTAAATAGTCAAAGACATGTAGGTGCTTTGTTTAATCCTAATATCAAACCCAAACTAAGAGAGCAATGGCTTTAGAGCTATGCCTACAACACTTGGCAATGGGCACAGTTTAAAATTTTATTAACTGTTACTATTTAGTCAAAATGAATTATTGCCAGGGGGTCCATGTTGTCAGGAGGGCTTCATAAATAAAAGAGCAGAAAGCAGTATAGATCTCTAGATCAAATGCGTTTTTCTAATTACCACCAGGAAATATCAAAGAGCATATTTGAAGTGCTGCAAAATAAAATATCTGATTAAGCTGAAATATGGAATGTTCCTGTATTACCTTCACTATCTTGAATAGCAATATGACACTTCAATCCCAATAATCCAATAAACTTTTATCAAGTACCTACTATGTTCAAAGCACTCAGGCAACTAAATGACATAATTGATAGACAGCTCACTCTGAAGTCAGGAGTACTTGAGTTCAAATCCAGCTTCAGATACTTACTAGCTAGCAAGTTACTTGTCCTCTGTGTGCCTCAATTTCTTCAACTGTAAAATAATGTGATTATAATATAGTCTATTATCACATAAAAACATTATATATTTTTATTAACAATAATAATATGATGATAATAGCATCTACATCAAAAAGCTGTTGTGAAGATCAAATAAGACAATATTTGTAAAGCATTTAGCACAGTGCCAGGCACGTAGTAGGTGCTTAATAAATGTTTATTCCTTTTACACACACCCTTGTTTCCCCAACATAAAATGGGATACCAGCACCTACCACACAGAGTTGTTGTGAAGATGGAATGAGACGGTATTTATAAAGCACTTAGCATATAGTAGGCACTAAGTAAATGCTTATTACCTTCCCTTCCTCTGCTTCTGCTAGGCTCAGTGGATACAAAGACAAAAGCAGCCCCTGCCCTCAAAGAACCATTTGAATCCTTGCTCTATGAAGTTTATAGTCTGTACGCAGACACCTGATTCAAAGATGGCTCCCATACCAGTAATCATTTCCTCTGAGATACAATATAATTAATTTCATTAGTATTATTTGACAATCACCATATCCAGCAACTGCTAATTCGACATTAAACATACATTATGTACTTATTCTCTGTGCCAGGGATAGATTTCAATTTAATTCCTCAAGTATTATGTGAAAAGTATTTTGCCAGGTACTAGTCAATAATAATGGTAATAAAAATAAAAGCACTTCTAAGGCACCTACTAAATGCCAGGTGCTCTGCTAAACACTTTACATATATTACCTCATTTGATTCTTCCAACAACCCTGGGAGGTAAGTGCTATTATTATTCCCATTTTACAGTTGAGGAAACTGAGGTAAACAGAAGTTAAATGATTTGTCCAGGCCCAGTGTTCTGTGTGATTCTTCCAGAGTCATCGAAGTCCAGTGGCAAGACAAAAGTCAGGACAACTGGCAATTGTGATAATGAGATTAAATCTACCCTGCCCATCTTTAGATTTAATCACCAAAGGTCAAAACATCTCCATTAACTCACAAGTTGAGTGGTCTATAACCCATGTGTACTAGAGTAATAAATCAGAATTTACTGACTGCCCACTGGGCAGTCCTTAGAAAAGTGTCTGTTGTAATTGGACACATAAACTAAGAGGAGGCCACAGGAAGTGACACAAAAGAAGCCCCTTTAAAAAGAGACCTCAGTGAGCTGGGCCCTCTCTTCTGGTTCATGAATGGGACCTGAAGGAGTTCTGGTTAGTGACCAGACTAGGAGGAGGTCTGGAGCTAGTGAGACTGTTCCATGTGGTGAGTATTAGACTGAATCTTCCTGAACTTCTCTCAAGGAACTTCCTTTTAATAGAGACTCTGTGGCTGAAGCTTTTGCTTCGTTTGCCTTCAAGGCCCTTTGGGCCTCTAGCTTTCTGGCCTTGAGATCAAGGCAGGATTTCCCTTGGCCAAAGGTTAATTAGATCTACCAAGATTGAACTAGGGGATCAGAGCAAATTACCTACTGTGTTAGATTACTTATCCTATCTTATCTTCTCTCTTAATTCCTTATTTCTACTTCCTCTTCTCATTTTGTAAATAAATGTCCATAAAAAGCATTTTAACTTAAGTTTATTCTTTAATTGGGGACTGATAATTGTTCGATCCCGTGGCAACCAACCTTTTAAGATTTTCCCAATCAAAACCCTTTTTTACCCCTTACACAATGAATTGCAGGGATGAAACAAATGACCCCACCATCTTCAATGTCTGACCAAGCTCTAGTCTTCCCAGGATCTGCTTCAGTTGCCTTTCTGTCTATTGGTATAAATAATTCTTATCTGCCCATTCCATCAGGAGAAGACCTCACATGCTTGGGGTAGACATCCCCCTAAGTCAGTGATGGGTCTGTCAGTTACCCTCTGTCTAGCTTAGCCCATCTGCCCAGACAGTGTAGTCACTGTGTCTGCCCCAGTTTCTTGGAGCCACACATGAGAGCTGGGTGAAAGGTAGCTCCAAAATGGGGATGAGCAGCCCTGGAAAGTTCTCAGCAAGCCCTCACACCAGAGGTGCTAGTCCTCCTGGAATACCCCGTGCCCCTGAGGAGGGATCACTTAGAAAGGCACTGGTGTACTAGTTGATGATGACCAGATAACCTGGCCCTAACAGCCTCTCATATTACTCAAGGGTCACAGTCCCACAGAAGAAATTAAGCAGGAGCAGCAGATGAGAAGCCATGGTAGCTGCACTGGGAGGGTGAGGTATAAGAAAAGACTGTGCCAGTTTCTCAGTTTACATGTACGGTTTACACAGTACTCCTGAGAATATAGCTGCATAATCTGTCTATTTTCCATGCCTTCTCCAGAGATGGATGTCAGGAAGCACTACAAATCTACACAGAAATTGCTTCTATTTCCTTATCATGCTGATTCTTTGTCCCTCTTTCTCCAGCCAGCCTGGGTCAGCTCACTCTATGATACCTTTGGCTCTATCACCTGAAGAGAAACATCCTGTTTAATTGAAGTTATTCTCATTTCATTTTGTTGTCATTTAAACCCCAGATCCACCCTTTTCCTGGAGGGTTAACAATATGTTCCTTTACTAGATGAAACAACCAGGTTTCCTGACTCCATACCTTGGGCAGAGATGACTGATCTGGACCATGACTGCCAAGGGACTGTTCCTTATGTTAAGGAGGATTAAAGAAGGTAATCAATAGTCAACTTCTCAAACATTTAAGTAAATGAACAGGTCCCATCTGAGTATAGTCAACTCAGTAATCCTCAATAGATGAATTTGAGAAGAAAAGTGTGTTTCTCTGAACCAGAAAAACTTTGGAAAGCAATGGAAAGCTTCTCTGGGTGCCTAAAGGAGAGACTGAGTTTGAAACAAGATAGGTATCTGGCCATGGCCAATGTAGGAATTTGTTTTTCTTAATTGTACCTATTTGTTTCCTTTTCCTATCTCCCCAGGAGAGGGGAGTAGAAAGAAGTGAAACTAAATGCTTTCTAATATAAAAAAAATAATAGAAAAAGAGAAAAAATAGAGATTGTTTTTTAATTCCTAGAAGAGCCCTAATCTTATCCTAAAGCATAGAAATCTTCTAGTCTTAAAGGTCAGCTTCCCCAGGAATTATTCTTAGGGCAAGTTAGGACTAAAACAAGTGACTCTTACACATCTCCAAATACCATTTTTGAATGAAGGCATCTGGAATTAAAAATTAATATCCCACTGTCTCCATCCCTTCCTGTCCTATATATGGGGGAGCATGCTGATTCTTCTTTTAATAGCTTCATCCTTAATCTTTTATTTCTAAACAGCTGCAAACTATGGCAAAGTATTTTTTTTAGGAATTGCCACCAAAGGACTCTTTCCTTTTTGTTAGTAGAATTTCTCTGCTTTGTGAATAATTACATAGCTGTTTTTCTGTAGTGTCCAATTCTTTGGACATCATTTGGGATTTTCTTGGTAAAAACACTGGTTGGTCATTTCCTTCTCCAGCTCATTTTACAGATTAGGTACTGAGGCAAACATGGTTAAATGATTTGCCCAAGGTCACACAGTGAGTATCTGAGGTCAGATTTGAACTCAGAAAGATGAGTCTTCCTGATTCCAGGACTGACCCCCTATTCATTGGGCCACATTGCAGCCCTCTTTACAAAGTAATCGTAACAACAGCAACTAGAATTTATGCAATACTTTGAAGTTTTCAAAGCACTTTATAAATATTTCAATTCTGGGAGGTAGGTGCTATTATTTTATTGTCATCCCCATTTTACAGATGAGGAAACAGAGAGATGGAAGTTGAGTGACTTGTCCATTTTATTTCTGAGGCTGGATTTGAACTCAAATTTTCCTAACGCCGGACTTAGTACTCTCTTCACTGCATCACCTCAGATAGAAATATTTTCCTCCTTTCACAAGAACCTGCAAAGGATTTTCTGATGTAGTTTAAGAAACTGAAATAGACGTCAGGGGCCCCTTAATTCAACCTTTCATTTAAACCTCAGGAAACAGAGAAGCAGAGAGATTGAGTGACTTGCTTAGGGTTGTCCAGGAAGGAGATGTTAGAGGCAAGATTTGTACACATGGCTAAGGATGTGAAAGGCAGTTTAGTGGTGCAATGGAGAGAGGGCCAGGACTGGAATCAGGAAGACTTGAGTTTAAAACCAGACTCAGATGCTAATTAGCTGTGTGTCTCTGGGCAATTCACTTCTCAAGTTAAAATTTGGCCCTAGACACTTACTAGCTTTGAGGCCCTGGGAAAGTCACTTAGCCTTGTTGGCCTCAGTTTCCTCATATATAAAATGAACTTGAGAAAGAAATAAAAAGCCATTCTACTATTTTTGCTAAGAAAACCCCAAATAGGATCACAAAGAGTCAGATGTGACTACAATGACTGAACAGCAACAATTTGAGGCTCTGATTGATAATTAGAAATTCACACTAAAAATCAAATTTTAAATATCTTAATTTGACCAAAAGACAAGATAAGTTATCCTTTGTATGAGTGTTAGTGATGAGTGCCTTCTGTGGAGAAATCTGAGTTTCCAAATGTGCCAGGTACTGTACCTCCACAACAGTCCACAGTTCAACTTCATTTTTATCATTATATGCATTCCTGAGGTCTCTGAATATTGAATTTTATTTTCTTACCAACTTTCATTATAATTTCAGAGATGCAGTCTCTCAGAAAACATTTCAGATTCAACATGTAATAAAATTTACATTTAAGAATCCTAATTCTCACTTCAGAGGGGAACATCTCTCTGGGGCTGCCCTTGGAGGCAGAAAGACCTGGTTTTCAAGTAGCACCTCTGACTCACACTAGCTGTGTGACTAGTGCAGACTTTTAACCCCTCGGTGCCCCGTGGAAATTCTCCAAGACTGTAAGCTTCTAATGAATTGCATATCTTCATCAGTGAGGGGACTTTCTATACTAAATATTTCACATGCAGGTGAAATCACGTACCCGAATCCTTCTCCCCACTCCCATCCCCACTGTGGGCTAGGGTTTGACCAGACACTAGCAATACAGAGGCAGAAAAACTCTCCCTGGCCTTAGGGAGCTTCTCTTCTCCAGGGGAAAACACTATGTATACAGAAAGTCAATTAAAAGATAAATATAAAGAGAGTAAATGCAAAGTGATCTGGAGGGAGAAAACAGAGGAAGTCTTTTGTGGAAGGACCCCCATGAGTGAGGAGGGAAAGCATTCCAGGTATGGAGCACAGAGAGTACAGACATGGAAGCTGGAGAGATGAAGTCAGATGATCTCATTTCAAATTCCACTTTTGATGCTTACTATTTATGTGACCTTGGAGGAGTCACTTATCCTACCTAGAGCTCAGTTTCTTCTTCAATAAAATGGAGGTAGGAGAATTTATATTAGATGGCCTCCAAGGTCCCTTCTTCCTTTGTGTCTGGGACTACATAAATATCACATTAAAGGAATAGGAAGTGGAGAGGTTTGATGAGAGTATGTGATGGCAGGAAAGAAGGAAGACAAATTCAAAATCAGTCTTTAAAAAATAAGCTGGAAACAGACTGCTAAGATATTTAAATGCCAAATGGGGTGTGCCATATTTTATCCTAAAGCAAAAAGGAGGCATTGAACCTTCTTTAGCAAGGGAGTGCCAAGGTATAAGAAACAAAGTAGTCTCTGTAAGAATCCCCAAGAAAGTTCAAAGACTCCTGTCAGGAAAGCTGAATCGTGTTAAAAACCAGTAGTCCAAAGAATCTTTTTTCTTCCTAGTGGGAAGTTGGGAACATCAACTAGCCTCCAATTTGCTGAAAACCCCACCTACCCCTGACTAGCAAAAATCAGTGCCAGTTCCCAATCCCAGGTCTCTAATTGGCACTGTTCATTTAAAATCTCTTTCACAACCCTGTAAAAACTCAGTCCCACAAATAATCTACCTTCATGGTCTTTATAAGCTCTTTAAATTATTCCAGCATTGCTGTCATTCTCATTTAAATGGGCAGAGAAGAGAATGTAAACTCAAAGGAAGTGGTGGACTTGATGACAGAAGAAGATGCTGTTTTGGGATGTGATCAAGGTGGCAATTTGTTTTCATCAACAATGCCTATTTATTCCAAAGGTTTTATTCTATTTTTCTTTCTTCTAATAGGGAGGAAGGACAATGAGAAGGGGGAGGGAGACTTTTTTATTTAATTGAGAAAAATAAAATTGAATTTTAAAAAATAGAATGCAAGTTTCTTTAGGGCAGGAATGCTTTTGTTTTTTTGTCTTTTTATTCTCAGGACTGGGCTCAGTATTTAGCACTTAGTAGATGCTTAATGAATTCTTTTTTTTAAACCCTTACCTTCCATCTTGGAGTCAATGTAGGCAATGGGGGTCAAGTGATTTGCCCAGGATCACACAGCTGGGAAGTGTCTGAGGCTGGATTTGAACCTAGGACCTCCCGTCTCTAGGCCTGGCTCTAAATCCACTGAGCTACCAAGCTGCCCCCAAAAAGTTCTTTTTTGAATGAATTAATGCTGACTCATGGTCTCCATGTATATTTAAGGTTTAAATAATGTTATTTTGTGAATGCCATGACAACTTTGCAGTGGTACCCATCTGGAAGAACTAAAGACAAGTTGAATGTCAACTGGAGCTCAAAAATTTTTTAAAGAGTAAAGTGGCACCCTTATTTTAATTTTGTGAATCCAGTGACTTTTAAAAAGATTTTTAAACCCTTAATTTTAGTCTTAGCAAGAACTCTAATACAGAAGGGCACCAACAATCCTTATGTTCCCTAGGAAGATGCCACAACCCTCACTCATGTTCCTTACTATCAGTACTAGAATGTGCTTTATTCTCCACCACTACTTCCACTTTCCCACAATAACTCTCTCCCTCCTCAGGTTGCCTGTCTATCATTCTTTCTCTCTCTAGACATTATATCACTCTTTCTTCCTTTTCATCTTCCCTATACTCACTTTAAGTACACTTTACCACATCTCTCAATGACTTCAACAACTCTTTTTCCACCAGGTGAATTTCATTTTTATATTGATGACCCTTATAAAAATCTAGTGTCCTCATTTTAAAAGGTAGCAAGGAAGAGAGGTCTGGTGGTTCGACTTTGGGGCATGCTCAAATCACCTAACAAGCAGGCCCTTCTTATAGAGCCTTGTTTGGTTCTCCCTACATCCTGTAAGATGGAGACACTTTTCATCCCCTTCCAGATGAATAGGAGTAGCCTCCTTTGATTGGTTTTATCTTTAAAAGTCACCAGACTGTTATTCTCTTTCTTATACCCCTTCTGGCTCTTACCCTTTCCCACACCATTCTGCCACCTTCATCTAAAAGTTCATCAATAATGTGAGTGGCATGAACTGAACCAGAAAGTAAATACCTCTCCCCCAACACCCCCAGCCTTTTAACTTAACTCTGAGAAATGGGCCTGAGAGGGTTTGTTTTTGTTCTGTAGTGTTTGTCATTAACTTCAGGTGCAGGTGATTTTCATCTGACTGGGAGTGCTATCCATGGTGCTCAGGTCAGTCAGCCACCCTGGCAGAGAAGCCCTGAAGAACCAAGGGCCCTGGGACTCACATGGAGGGGGTTTTCATCTTGGAACTGGAACTGGAGCTAACCTATGAGCTAATCCTTTTCCCTCCCCAAATATGAGATGGCACAAAGGGGAGGACTGTACTCCGTTTAGTGGACAATATGTCTGTATATTTGTTATTATGCCTGAAATAAATGTTCCTTTGTAAAAGATAGTCCAACTATTAATGGCCAAATGGAACTGGGGTACAGGAGACTAACTCTAAAACTAAGGGAATATCACGGCGGGGTTGGGGGAGTGGAGCCACTTTTAGAGAGCTTAGACTCTCTCATTCCCATTAAGCAAGTTGGAGAGCCCTCAGGACCATTGAAAATGTAATCTACCTGGTTTTAAGGTAGTGAGAGCCGAGGTAGTCAGATCATGGTTTTAACTTTGCTGAGGATCTCGGCAGTCATCTAGTCCAATGCTCCATTTTACAGATAAGGAAAATGAGAACCAGAGAAGTGAGTGCCTGATCTCAAACAAATTGTGGCAGATCTGGGATTTAAACCCATGTTTCTGTGATCTCAAATTCAGCCCTCTTCTTTCTCTAACACTAGTCCCAGGATGGTTTTATCTAGTCTACCTCAGCCACAAACAAAAAGTCACACTTGGGCCTCTGCATTAAGTGAAACTGTTCTACATACAAAACCTCAGATTCTAAATGTATTCTTTCTGATCACACTGTCCCTTTGCCTCACTCTGCTCCCATATTAACCTTGTCCTCCAGTCCCAGTCAACTTCCAATTCCCTTCCTTCTCAATCTTGACTGTAGTCATTTCAACAAGGAATTGCCCTGCATCTCTAAATCCCATTGCCTCTTGGCCTTGTCTCTTTTATCTTTCTTCGTATTCCCAAAGCTTGCATGACACACAGTAAGAATTAATATCAGTTGAACTAAATGTCACTTTTGCTACCTTGCTAGTACCCAACCCAGATCACATCTACCATCTTGTCTTTTCTACTCTTACTCCAGAACCACCAATTGCTATGTCTTATACATACCTGATACATGTTTAACTGAATTGGATTAAGGTAGTAGGTCATGAAAAGATGTAGACTAGGTTCAGCCTAAATACATGTTATCTAACTTCAGTTGGGTTCTCGCTGTTATTGTGATATTTACCAGCACTGAGGTTTAATTTATTTCTAACTTAAGTCAACTCCATGCATATATTCCAGTAAAATGATATAAAGCCAGGCTTCATCTTTTTTCCAGTTAATTACCTTTTACTCTTTTAGTTTTGAGAGTAGTAAATACCAATTTTCATGCCCATAAAATATGTTAAAATAAACATGCAGTGCCTTTACATACAGCTGAAATAGAGTTAATGAATTTTCACTAAATTGTAGGGGGCTTGAATGGGCTCTGAACTTGTCTTACTGTTTGGGTGTTTCGATTATGAGAGATTTCATTCTCTTTGCTCTGGGGTTCACTTACCTGGAAGCCTGCAGAGAATATTTGAGATAGACCCTGGATATTATTCTGTCTTCAGAACCACAATGGGGTAAACAGGACAGTAGAAGTGTCTGTTATTACATTTGGCTATTAAATAGGGTTCTATCCAAAGGCAATAATCTTTTTTGAGAGATGTTACTATGTGGTCAATGCTGATATAATGATGGAATCATTTCCATCCTGATTTATATTATTATGTATTACATTATATTATTATAATTAAAAATTTGCTAAAGTGAATTGAGGTTCTCTGTAGTGGCACACTGACCAAAGAAACCATCTAAACCCAGTTGAACTTTTAGATAAATTCCTGCCCTAACTCTTCTTTACTTGGAAGCACTCTAATAATGTCAGGTCACTATCAATTGCTGTTTCTGTAGCTTCACATATCACACATTTATCCTTAAACTTGCCTAATTCTGTCTTCGCAAAGTCAATAATGTTGTGCCATATTCCCTTAGCAATATTCTCTCTCCTATACCATCCTATCACACACACACACACACACCCCTAGTCCCAGTAGCCTCCCTTAAGCTGTCAATTCAGTGCTATAAGTGTGCATTGCCTGTGAGGTCAGATTTAAGCCTTCTTCAAAGCCCAATAAATCTACCGCTGTTATTTCAACCGTAACCTGGCCAAGATAACTTTGTTATGTTTTTGTTTATAGGGCTCCTGTCAAGGTAGGAAAGACACTGCTGAATTAAATGACATGGTGAGAGTATGATTTATTGCAGACAGTGTACCCTTAAGGGATCTGGCAAGATGGACCAAGATGTTAAACAGTGCTTATTCATTAAGTAAAGAGAAATCAGGCATTTCCATCTAATTTTCCAAACTTGAAGCTGCAGTACATACTTTTGTCAAATGGTTAAAGCTTCCTGTTTGAAGAGTTTAATCCTACAAGAGCCTTCTTCCAAGCACCTCATTCTCTCCGTGGTTTAAAAGCTGTTCTTGGCATTAGAGCAGAAGGGAAACCTAACTCCAAAAAGGAGTAAGATCATTGATTTCTCAGATATTGATAGAAGACTCCTGAGTTCAGCTGAGAAGTCTTTAACAGCATGATTCTTAGACTTTTCCAGTAATGCTTTCCACGCTTTCATTCTTGATTTCCTATTCTTTGAAAAAGCTGTGCCCCTCCTATTGCTATAAATTTAAATGCCACGGATTACATATAGGTTTAAAATTCCGCAGTCACTCAAAGCTCCACTTACTCTTTGTCCAAGTTATAATCTTTTAACTAGTATTTTCTTCTATAAAAATACCCCTAGGCATGTTCACAATGGACTCACAGTACATTAAAATACCTCATATATATGAAATACAGTCATAGCATTTCCAAGCTCATCAAAATCAATCCCTTTGTTTTGTGGGTGAGAAAAAGAAGGCCCAGAGAAGGGAATAAATTGGTCAAGGTCACAAAAAATAGCAGTAGAACAAATGGTAATATTCCCCTAAGTCCTGCCCTACTCTGAGCCATGCTACAATAATAACCAATATCAATTAACAGCAAGCAAATGGCAACATGGAAAAATTACACACTTACACACACACGACCTGAAACTGAGTAGGCTATGACTGTATCAAGCTCCTAGAGCGAGAGACTAATTCTACACTGGCAACTCTTCCATAAATCAGAAAGAGAGGATATGGAAAGTAGCCAGAAGCCAAACCATTTAAAGCTATATTGTTCATAATTGATACCTGACCTGCTCTAAAAAGCAAACTGAGAATCCAGCCTGAACCATTCATTATTCCATATCAGTCACCTTTATTTTCCAATTGCTTTTCCAAGAAGATCCCTCATAAAATGGAAATTAGATGCCTCTGTGACTCTAGGTGGAGAGAGCTGGTTTTGGAGTAAGGGACATTTCTCTTCCTGAGTTCTAATCTGGCCTCAGACACTTTCTAGCTGTGTAATTCTGGGCAAGTCACTTAACCCTGTTTGCCTCAGTTTACTCATCTGTAAAATGGCCTGGAGAAGGAAACGGTAAACCACTCTTCTGTATCTTTGCCATGAAACACCCAAATAGAAACACAAAGAGTCTACATGACTGAAAAACAATTGAACAAGTGACCTCTGTAGGGTATTTTTATTCCATGTACCACACTGGGCTCTTATCCCCATGAACCTCCATTTCCTCGTCAGCAAAATGGGCATAATATTTGCACTTTCTATTTTACAAGGTTGTTATAAGGATCAGATAATCCATGTGCAACTATTTCCAGACTTTCGAGTATTATATAATTTATTTTTACTCCCATCACTATCATTATTACTTTATTTTTTAATTATAAAAGGAGTCAAAAATGCCTCACTGATGGAGCTCTAAAAAAAGTGACAATTAAACACAAACTCATTTGTACAAAACTGCTTCTTTCCCTAAAGCTTTTATTGGCATGAACACAGCAAACAAAGGCCACCTGAAGAGGATTAGGATCTAGGGCCTGCTGAGAGTTTCTCAGAACAGTCAATATTCCTGAAGTGGGGCAGCATAATTGCAGATTATGATAACGGTCCTTGTTAACAGATTTTGGTTGGCTACCTGTTGTTTTTTTTTTTAAAGCTTTACCTTCCACCTCAGAATCAATACTGTGTATTATTTCCAAGGCAAAAGGCTTGAAAAGAAGTACTAGTCAATGGGGGTTAAGTGACCAATCCAGAGTCACACGGTTAAGAAGTATCATAAGCAGATTTGAAGCCAGGACCTTCCATTCTAGGCCTGGTTTTCAATCCACTGAACCATCTAACTGCTGCCCTGGCTAACTTTTGTTGACAATAATCCATTCTGCCACTTGAATCCTTGCTTCAAGAAAGCTTTGAAGACAACATCCTAGAGTCAGGTTTTGTCTTTGAGACAATCAGAAGGTCAATGAAAGTTTTTGAGCAGAAGAGGGGAGAAAAAATTGTATTGTACTTATAATGGATGTGACTATGGGCAAGTCATTTAACAGTTCTGGACCTTAGTTTCCCATCTCTAAAATAGGGGTTCAGACTAACCTACCTCTAACATACCTTCTAGTTCTAAATTTATAATTCTATGATCCTATTTGATAAATCCTTAAAAGAAAAAAGGAATCACTGTATGTATGACATAGACCCAGGACTTGAGGGATAGCAGAAAATGATGTATATAATTGGAAAAAGAAAATGCCGAGAAGATATTTCTGAATATAAGATGGTGGTCAATTCAGTCTTCTAATTGGAAATCATGCCTGGGGTGTCTCATTTTAAATGGTCTCCATTTATTACGGTATGCCTTTAACTAGATCCTATTTTAATTCTGACATTTTAGCAAGAAGCTGAATAGAGATTTAGTTAATTAGTTCATTATGCTCATGCACTTTGCTATCAATTAGAATGATAGTTCTCAAAGTATAGTCTAGGGACTACATTGTGCCCACAAGAGTCTTCCAGGTATCTCATAGATACTTAGATTAAAGTGTTTGTGTCTATATTGGGCATTTATTACACTTGCGTTTCCAGTGTGGACAAACTAATTTCTTAATTTAAGTTTGTTTTTTTTTTTAATCCTATGAAGTGATATCTCTTGCTCATCATTCTGTGAATTCTAGAGAAAGAACATTTTTGTTCTTCCAAACAAGGGAGAGTAGGTAGAATGCATAAGTTTACCTTTGGCATGAAGTGATTTACCAACAGGAAATGTGGTTAGTGGAATGTATTTACCTACTTACTAGCTGGAATTGTGGCATAGTCAGAAATCATCAGCTATGATGAAAGGTCCTCTTACCAACTAATCCATTCGTATTGGTGGCCTCACTATTTTAGAAGGTATTGAAGCTCCCAAGTTTAGAATAATTTTGGACTAGCTTCTCTCCTTCCATTCTTATACCAGAGAGTTATTACTAAGTCCTCAGGACTGTCCTTCATTATGTTTCCCAGGTATATCACTTTTTTTCTTGTTACCATAGCAACAGCCCTAGTATAGACCTTAATCACAGCTCTCATAGCACTTTGTACCTCTCATGAATTCACTGTATATTTTACAAGTTCTAATTCAAAATTATTTGCATATGACTCACTCTACCTCTTAGTATCACAGAAAGGATGGGGATTCTACAACCTGTGAAGGCAGAAAAGGGTTGATTAATGTTTTCTCCCATACTCTCCTGTCCCTCCATGCCATGCCCTGCCTTGCCCTACCTTGAGCTAAAGGAATCTCCCAGTAGCAGCTGTACAAAAGACAAATAACTTAAGTCTCAAAGAGTTACACTGGCACTTCAGCCAAAGTATTCAGTGGACAAAGAAAATGGGGGTGAACGTGTACATAGAAATGAATCGGTCATCCCTGTGAGAAAGTATAGCCACTGCAAAGATGAGGATGAGCAGAGAAGAATTTTTTAAAGCATACCTTTAATCCACAGTGTTTGTTTCAGGCTCTTTCTCCTCCAATGTGATCATCATAGAAAGTAGGAACTGTTCATAGATGCCTGTAATAGTTGAGGGTCAAAATGATGCAGTTCCTAAGGCTATATGCACCAGCATGCACCAGAAATGGTGAGTGAAATCTGGTGGCTAGACCCAGCCTACCTATTTGAACTGTACAATTTAGGTCCTTCACCCCATTTTCTTGGCTCTATATTAGAATCCTTGTTGGTAGGCAGAAGACATGCGTGGTATCTCCTTTCTCCTGGTATAATATAAGCTTTAAAACTGGTACCACACACTTTACTTTTATATCTCCCTAAGTGAGTACCTTACACAGTGCCTTTCACATAGTAAGCACTTTGTAAATATTTGCTGAATTAAATTGATCCACCATATATGGTTCTTAACTTTTTTTTGTCACTGTCCTCTATTCTTGATAATTTTCAAAACCTCTTTTGCTAAGAGTAGAATTACCTCTCTCAAGTGTCATTTTTATCATATTATTCCTTCTTTTCAAAGTCCTGCTCTCTGTAGCCTCTTGTGGAAAATTAAAATTTCTGTCCGTGAGCTCTAAGGTTCTCTATCAATTGCCCCCTCCATTTACTTAAGTACCTTCTTTCCTCACTATGCCCTGCTATTCTCTCTGCCCTAGTTAGGCAAAATGAGAAATATGACATTTCCCTCAAGAGATAGCAAAAGAAAAAGAAAAATGTCAGGTTTGCCAATCCTGATTCAAAGCAGAATGCTATCAAAGGAAGGCAAAATAAAATCTAAGCCTGCTAACTTGCAAAGTCTCCATACTTGTCAAAAATAAATTGATGATTAGATGAGAAGTCTTATGAATAGCTCAGATATTTGGCTATAATTTTAAAGGGGAAACTATGAATTGTTCTGATAAACATTTTTTGTCTCCATCTACTGGAAGCAGAGCAGTTAAACCTATTAATCTAGAAAAGTATAAAAATGAAGCAAAACCTAATCTCAGAAAGACAAGTCCTTTCTATATAGGTAACAAATTCTGAACCTATTATCTGAGGATAATTGAAAACTGAATGATTCAATCAGAAGTTTTTAGAGGGATTAGGTCAAATGAAGTGGGTCAGTATTTCACATTCAGATGTTAAAAGATTTAAATAGCTGCCTCTCTTCTAAAAATCTAAATTCCTAAGATATTCTTCAAGTTATTAGATGGGAAACATATGATGTTACCCAGAAAAAATATACTTAACTCCTTTTTGGAAAAAAAGGTCTTAGGATTTCATGGCTGTGTAGAATTATTATTGTCTAGTGATCCTGGAAGAATTGAGATGCCCTCTTTTTAAAAATCTGTCATTGGTTTTGTTGAATGAAATATTCCTTTGCTACTTACTCCCCAAAGGGGTAGAGGGAGAATGACTATTTCTCTGTTCTTGTGAGATGTCAGTCATGCAGCCATGAACATAAGACATCATATGAGTCACTTTTCTTCCAGCTATAATCTTTTTTTCACAGTGACAAATGAATCTCAGAAATCAATTCTAGTGTAGGGTTTCATTTGAGGACTGTGGGAAAAGAAGGTATTAAATACCAAATTAAAGGACAGACAAAATGAGAGTGAGTATAAACCTCAAGGAGAGTCAGTTCCTTAAGGATTTGTTCACAATGATGTTGATCTTGGAACTCACAAAAAGCATTTTAGATCATATAATACATTTGGGGGGAGGGAATCAGAATGTAAGTCAACAAGCATTTTTAAGTACCTACTATGTGCCAGACACTTGTGCTAAGAATACAAAAAAGGCAAAAACAAATAATTCTTGCCCTTATGGTGTTCACAATCTAATAAGGAACATAACATACAAACAACTATGTATAAATGACAGACTCATCAGATAAATTTAAGATAATCTCACAGGGAAAGCTCTAGAATTAGGACAGATGGAAAACAGCTTCTTGCAGAAAGTGAGATTTTAGTGGAGATTTAAAGGAAATCAGAGAAGCCAGGAGATGGAGATAAGGAGGGAAAGATTCAAATCATGGGGACATATAGTGATAATACATGGAGTCGAGAGATGGAATGGCTTACGTGAAGAACAAGGAGGCCAGTATCACTAGATCATAAAATATATGGAGGAGTAAGGTGTAAAAAGAATGAAAAGTTCAGAAGATATCAAGGTGTGAAGGCTTTGAAAGTCAAACAGAGGATTTTTTTATTTGATCCTAGAGATTATAGAGGGTCATTGGAATTTAGTAAATTCCAATAGAAGGATGGTGTGGATGTAGTCAGATTTAAATTTTAAAAAGATCACTTTGATAAATTATTGGAAGATAGACCAGAGTAAAAAGAGATGTGGCAGAAAGACCAACTAAAAGGCAATTACAATAGTCCAGACATTAGTGATAAGGGCCTGCTCTAGGGTTGTAGTGGTATCAGAGAAGAGATAATGCAAAAGTGGAGTCAACAGGAATTGGAATCAGATTGAATGTGTGTGGGGGGGGGGAATGAAAAAGAATAAGGAGTTGATGACAACATGTAATTTACAGATCTGGGAGGATGATAAAATCTTCCACAGAAATAGAGAAAGTAAGAAGAATGATTTTGGGGAAAGATAAAGAGTTCAGTTTTAGTCATGGTGAGTTTAAGATGTCTATGAAGCATCATCATGTGTGAGATGTCCAACAGGCAGTTGAAGATCTGAGTCTGTAAATTGGGAGATGGGTTAGGGTTGAATTTGAGTATCTTCCAAGTAGAGAAAAATCCATGGAATTCTTTTGAATCTATAGGAGCTGATGAGATCAAGGGAAATAGTGTAGAGGAAGGACAAAATAAAGGCTCTGTATAAAAAGATGTGGTTCTCCCAACCATTCCACTTAAATTAATCAATAAGCATTTATTACATGCTCACTATCTGCCAGGAATTCTGCTAAACA
Organism: Gracilinanus agilis; assembly: GCF_016433145.1. NCBI lineage: Eukaryota > Metazoa > Chordata > Mammalia > Didelphimorphia > Didelphidae > Gracilinanus > Gracilinanus agilis. Next base: position 127,845,487 of record NC_058134.1, read on the forward strand.
CTGGCAATACTAAGAAAGGCAAAATTGTGATGGCTGTGTTCTTGGTGTTTTCTAGTGAGAAGACCCAGAGCTTTATACTACCTCAGTGGGAAGGAATAGAGAAATTGGAGGAAGGTGCTTCTACATCGAGATGTACTTCCAACATAGCCCAACAAATGAGCTATAAAACCCTGACTACAAGTTACAAAGGGTCTCTCAGTTAGAGACAGAGTATACAAGGAGCCAGTGCTGCATCCTCCACCTTTATGTGTTTAAAATATACCTTAGACAGCTGATTTGTCTTCAGCTGCATAAAGCTATACAAGTAAATGTACAGCATTAGTAGTATATCAGCTACTGAGGCAACTAAGTAGTTCAGTGGATAAAACATTGTGCCTGGAGTCCAAAAGATCCAAGCTCACATCTGACTTCAGACACTTACTAGCTTCATGATGCTGGGCATGCCACTTAAAAAATTATCTGCCTCAGTTCCTCCAGCTGTAAAACAGAGATAATAACTGCAGCTACTTTCAGGGCTATTGTGAAGATCAAATAAGATATTATTTGTAAAGCATTTAGTAAAGTCCTTGGAACATAGTAGATCTATACAAATGATTATTCCCATTCCCCTGGGAATGCGATATCAACCCTACTTGCTTTTGATATTAAAAAGAGAAAAGTGAAAAGAGGATCAACACCTCCTTGCCACACTTTGTTAAGAAGGAAGTTATTAGAAATATCTTAGAAAACTTTGATTATGCTCCTTTCCAGTAAAAAACAAAAAACAAAAAAAATTATCTGTCCAGGACAGTTTATGAGCCTTAGGAAAAGGAGTTGGGAGAACAACAGAAAAATACCAAATGGGAAATATCTTTGAAATAATTCATCTATTCAAGGGCATCACCACTGAAAATGGCACCAAAGGAAATTTCGTGGGAGAGAGTTGTATTTTTTCTCTGTGATATCAATCCCAAACAAAGGTCAAGAATTTCTTGACTGAAATAATCTACCTATACAATGATAAGAGGAAAAAATAAACAAAAAAACAAAAATGACTGCTCCTAGAAAAGCTCTTCATTTAAGTCAACAAACATTTATTAAGTGTTTATTATGTGCCAGACACAGGGTCACCAAGTGTGAATGTTATCCGTGCCTTTTTGTAAATCCCCAAAGGGAGGCCCACTTAATGTCATGTGGGCCTTGCTTCAGTGATCTCTTGACACTTCATAAATATCAATAAAATATGTGGACTATCTATGAGTTATCTTTTCCTCTCATTAAATAACTGAATCAGTATATTTCTCTGATGACATTCTCTACTCCTATGCTATTCCACATTTGTAATACTTTAGTAATACGTTACAGTATACTTATATCCCCTAAGTACTTTTTCATTGCTCTTTCTCTATTCTTTGCTTTACTTAGACATTATACTCCATCAAAAAGGTCAGCAGTGCTTCCCATACTCAGTAATCCCTCACTCAACCAGTTCAGAATATTCTCATTTGTACATATTTATTAAATTTCTTTTACTGAATTCCTATTTCATTGCTTCATTGGGCTTGCAGATGAGTTTGGATTCATGAAGGCTATGCCAGAAAAGCACAAACATTGAGGGATCCTATAAAAATGGAACTTTTGGGGTATAATACAGTATTCAAGTGTTTGTGCATCTGTTGTCTAATGATCAGCTTGTTTATGATTTGGGGAGGGGAACTCATCACTAACCTGGCCAAAAGATAATGGCTTTTTTGGCCATAGCACTTCTCAAAAACTTCCTATTAGGTTGTAAAAGGGTTATGATTTGTGTTGATGGAGAAAGTACTAACGGTAATGAAATGACAGATTCTTGAAACATTAAAGCATTTGCAAGAGCTTGAAAAAATGTTTTTTGAGTGTTTCCTGAATAAGTAAGGTTTTTCTCCCCGACTGAGTGGTCATTTCCTGGTCAGACATCAAATCTCTTGTCTTTGTACCTACCCACAATTAATTCTGTTCCATGACTAGATCACTTAACTGAGTTGTCATTGGAGAGGGTGATAAAAGGAACTGTTACAAAGACTAAAAGAAGAGAGATCATTTAATTTCTTTTACCCACAATTCTTTTTCCCCCCATGAACCTATCAAACAAGTTACTTGTCTAGAAAAAATAAGTAATAGCATTGAGATCCTGGCCAATTTAGTTTCTATTATTCAATAGTGATGTTTGATGCTATTTTCTTGATTCCTTTTCTCTCTTGTTTACTTGAAACCTTTTCTCCTAAAAAAATCTAATAATTTGCCATTTGTCTCTAAGTCTTTAGTGAAAATTAGTAAGGTTATACCATATACTTCAATGGAACTCTGACTGAATACTTTGGTTTGTACCTATTAGACGTAATTACTGTCAAGTTAGAAAACCTCTTGGTGGTTTCAGAGCTCCCACTGCTACTCATTAGAAAATCCCGAAGCCAAGAGAGTCAAAGGAGCAAAGGGGGTCATGAAAATGCATTTTTAAATTGAAAAAGAAAAGAAAGTCAATCAATACAATACCTTTAAGCATTTCAGCTTATACTAAATTATCCTGCCTCTTAAAAATACACCTATATTTTAGGGAATAGAAGTCTCTGAAGAAATCTTTAGTCTGCCCCAAACCTGTTGATGAACTAAATGGAATGTGTGCTGGTGGAGACTAATCAAAGAGCTGCATAAGTGTGAGAAGATTCTAAGACCACTGGAGACCATACGATGAAGCTGAAAGTTTGTTTAAATTAATACATTATCTAGCTATTAAGTACAGGATAGTGTAAACCTAATTTTTTGGAGCAGGGTTTTCACTAGTTCCATTTGTCTGATGATAAAATTTAAATAATTATGAATAGAGTAGTTTTACTTTCTTTAAGTCCCATAGAAATGCAATATATTGAAATGTTACCATTAAGGTCTTGGTTCTATTCTTTCCATTCATTTTTCATATCATGATTCTGCTTACAATTGCTATCAAATTATTCCAATTTCAGTACATGGCTTCAGTTCAGGATCTGGTATTAGCATATAAAAGGTTATCTTTTTCATATCCAACTGTAGTTCACCCCTGGCTCTGACTATCTTTTGATGTTTGCTTGGTCAACACTGTGGGAATTCTCGGGTCTTGTTGAAAACATATCCATATAAATATTGTGCCATATTATCTTCATTCTGTAAATATATTCAGTAATGACTGGTGCACCATTCAGAAATGTCATGTTTATTCCCTTAGGGGTTTCTATATTTATTGTATGCTATTGCATTGCAGAACCTAAGAATATTGGTTAGAGGAGGGCGAATGGAAGGGAGAGGGCATACTAGTAAATCAAAATGGGGATACTGGCCCTGGATCAAGAAATACAGAATCATTTGGCAGAGAAAGAATGAAAGCAATCATCAAACTGCAATTTTTGTTTGTTTGTTTTCCAAATACAAATTAACACCATCGGTGAAAATAGGAAAACCATGCCTGATTTCTACTAAATGCATTTAAGGCTGATTATAGGCATGTTCTGTTGATGTAACCAGCCCATCAGCAATGTCTTTTGTCAGTGCTTTTACTATACAGACTCCTGCCATATTATCACAGAAATATTGGCATCATCACTGTAGACTCCTGCTGTGAAAAAGGAGGGGAGCCAAAAATATGATAAACACTGTACTCAGTTCAGTAATTTTAAATGTTTTTTTTTGTTCCAAATTCATGGTCGTCTTTTCTGAAATAGTCCTCAAAAACAATGTAAATACATCAACATTTAGGTGTTTATCAAAGTCTGGGAGAATTTTCAAAGTCACTTATTTATTCCTATCTTTTGGGGACTATTTATCTGCATTTCTTTGTTACAAAAAATCACTTACTTTATTAAAAGAGCTCCATCTTCTGGTAAATACTAAGAAATAAAGGTGCTGATTCTAAGAAGAGAAGTTCTAAAATCATTTACAAGCTGTAATGAAAAATTGATCCTGTGTGACAAATAATAGAACTATATTCTATAGGGAATTAGTGACTTTTTTGTGCTGTATTAATTTGCTACTTGTTAGCCTTGACCTTTAACCTTTTCCAAGAAGCTTAATGTCAAATGGCTTCTAAAATGACCTCAAATTAATTAAGTGAAGTTGGAAGGGGAAATGGTAAAAACAACAGCTTGTGTGTGGCAGTTCATGATGCGCACCAATGGAAATAAACACTCCCAATTTTACCGAAATAGTGTCTGAATAAGACTCTAATCCTCAATTTGTTAGAAAACTATTCAGCCTTTATATAGGAATATTAGTGTTCTGGGCTTAGGTAGATTCAGGCCAAAGTCCTAATAATCTAAATCTTGTAGTGGAATGAAATGAAAATTTATAGATCATTCAATAGTTAACAAAAGGAGATTGACTAAGCCATGGCAGGGGAAGGACACAGCAAAAATATGCATTGCATGCTCCCTGAGTTGATTTAGCTGATTGAAACAACTTTGCCTCTGAGTTGTGCATAGTGACCTGACAGCTAAGCATTAGGTTGATTCTTGAGCCCATTTTGTATTCAGGCCAGCAAGAAGTGATGTCAATAAATAAACCTTTAGAACTATAAGCCAATTAAGTTCTGAGTTTGATTTCAATACCATTTTTAAGTCCTTACCTTCTGTCTTAGAATCAATATTAAATATTGGTTCCAAGGCAGAAGAGTAGTAAGGGCTAAACAATTGGAATTAAGTGACTTGCCCAGGCTCACACAGCTAGGAAATGTCTGAGGTCTGATTTGAACCCAGGACCTCTCCTCTCCTCTCAATCCAATAAGCCACTTAGCTACTCCCAGGAATTTGAGTTTTGAAGGATAAAGAGAACAATGGGTATTAGTAGGTTGCAGAAATACACTGTTTTCAGTATCACCTAAATCTAAGAAGTAGTATATAATTCTAATGTTAATAATTCAGAATTATCATTCTCTTTATCCTATCAGTTTTGATTCAAACAAAATCCACAAGCATTTCACCCTTTACACTAATGTGCTTAATTCTGGGCCAAGATGTGCAGCGGAACAGAGCACTTTTGTTGTTATTGTCGTTGAGTTGTATCAACTGTGTCCGACTCTTCATGACTCCATTTCCTGTTTTCTTGACAAAGATTCTGGAATGGTTTGCCGTTTCCTTCTCCAGCTCACTTTACAGATGAGGAAACTGAGGCAATCAGCCTTAAGTGACTTGCCCAGCAGTGTCTAATGCTGGATTCAAAATCAGGACAGGAACTTTATCTACCGTTACCAAACTGTGCTGAACAGTGCGTTGTTTCACAGGAATTCATTGTTTCATTATCAATATTTAATCAACACGGCCCTGCACACAATAGACACCTAAGTTTTTCTTGAAGGATTAGGGAAAGGAAGAAGGATTAATTCAGCACCTACTATGTATTAGATACTGAACTGAACACTATATAAATATCTTATTTGATCCCCAGAACAACCTGTCCAGTAAGGCAATTATTATCTCCATTTTACAGCTGAGGAAATTGAGGCAGAAAAAAAGTTAAGTATCTTGCAAAGGCTCACCCAGTTACTGTGTCTCTGGCTGGATTTGAAATCAGATCTTTCAAACTCCAGGTCCAATGCTTTATCCACTATACTTCATAGTTATTTGAATGAATTAATGAACAAATGAATAAACATTTAGATTTTTTTTAATGGAAACTACCATTTATCACTTTCAGACCGCCATTTTATTCATGTACCTATATGTGTGTATATATGGAAATATATGTATTTATACATATGCATGTATGTATGTAAGAGCCATGTTTGTGGAAAGAACTACAGAAGACAAAATATGTAGAAATATATGCTACTAACTATAGATGGAGTTTTGGTCCCTCCTTCGATTTCTTCATGGTAGTGGTTCCAATGGGGATAAGGGGGAAAGCCAAGATTCCATTTTTAAACATTTCTCTTGGCTCTTAAGGAATATTCATCTATATTCTGTAAATTTGTGCAACCATGTGGAAAAGTAACAGTCATATTATGAACTGAAATCTGATGGTCAATTTTGGATTAACCTATCATTTTTTAGCTCTGTTGCTACACACTGGGAACTTGCTGTCTTTGGGGTCCATGCTGTGATGCCTTGCTATCTCTGAAATGGTATTTGCATTGACGTCCTCCTACCTCCTTCTGCAATAAAATCCCCTTGGATTGGGCCCCAAGTTCCAGAAATGCTTATTAAAGTCATAATTCTAAGCTATAGCAGTGTTATAAAGAGTCTTTATCCAGTCCATTACTTAAAACCAGTGAATCTGTGAATAGATTTTAAATGAAGAGCTAGATGCTTGGGATAAACATTTCTTCTATATATGTGTTTGTATGTGTATATGTGTGTGTGTGTTTTTTCCATTCTCGGCTAGGCTGGAAGATATACCAATAGGTCCTGGAACACTTAGGAAATATATATACCAAGCATTGAGTGTGTATATCACCCATTCATTATTCTCAACTGTTTTATTACATTTTTATCATTCTTGACTAATTGTACATTCTGACAGACTGTATGAAAAGTAGGCTTCAAAATAATAATTATTGATTATTCATCCTGCAGTAGTAGAAGCATAGGCAGGGGAAAACGTTTCCCAGATGATGTATCAGTGAATGCTGTTTAGACTTTAATAATTTCATGTTAATTTGTGTTTGAGGCAGTAATTGGTGGATTTTTGCCTTTTAAAAAAATCTCTTTCATTGACATATCTAAATTCTTGCAATGACAAGAAAAATTGCTTTCTTTTGAGTTTTTTAGCATACTTAAATAATCAGTGTATTTGATGTTAAAGCTTATTATGTCCACTGATTTTCTTGATAGAGACTTTGATTCTCACTGAGAGAAGGTTCATTTCACAAGTTACTAAAGACCCATCTTCATTAAACATCTCAGTCATTCCATAACTATTTATCCCAATAGAAGACATATGTAATAGAGAAAACATTTAGTACTGACAAGTCCAAATCAAGTTGTAACCTGCAAATGCCATGCCGGCAACATGTCATACCTCACTGATGTTTTTAAGAAAAGCTGCAACCCAATCACTGAAGACAGCTCCTCTAGTCATATTGGGAGCCTGGGGGAAACCTGGTTTTGACTACTGCAGCTCAGTGAAATTGCCAACTCAACCCACTAAGCTTTCATACACATTTGGATTCTCTCACTCAGTCATGCAAAGAACCCAAAGGCATCTGACCTGCTAAGTTGCCTGAAAATATGGAACTGTCTTCCTGAATAATTTTCCTCTGAAATAACTCACATACAGTTTGGGATTTATTATGGATTTCACTGGTAGGCTGTGAAGAAAAATAACACGCTTCATGGAATATCCTTGTTAATATAGAAGAACCTGGTGAAAGAGACACACCATAAATACTTTTTTGATTGATATAGTTCCTTTGAGTGTCAAAACATACACAGCCACAGAATCATCTGTATGAGAGCTCTGTCCTACAAAAGGCACCGTTGTTCTTTTTCATGACCATCTGTATAGGGACCTGTGTCAAGAATGTAGAAGCAAATGTGGTACAGAATAGTAATAATTCTGATGGAGAAAGAACTTTCTAAGGATTAGATGGGGGAGCAAAGTGGCTCAGTGGTTAGAGGGCTGTGCCTGGAGTCAGAAAGAATGACCTTCCTAAGATCAAATATGACCTCATACACTTAACTAGTTATATTATCCTAGGCAGATTACTTAACACTACTTACCTCAGTTTTTTCATTTGTAAAAAAAAAAAAAAAAAAAAAAAAAAAAAAAAAAAAAAAAAAGTTAGCTGTTGAAGGAAATAGCAAACCCACTCCCAATATTTTTGCCAAGAAAAATCCCACATTTGGTGACAAAGAGCCAAATACAACTTAAATGACTAAAAAACAAGAATATAAGCCTGAAAGGCATATCTTAAGACAGCATGTCTTAAGGCAGAGGGCTATAAACTAAGGAGAATAAAAGTCTCATATAAAAGATCTGGAGGAAGAAGAATTCACAAAAATGAACCACAGGAAGTCATATAAAATAACTATACATTGAGAAAGAAAAGATAATTTCATTCTTTGTGATAACAACCCCAAGAAATCCCAATCTTGCTTCTCCCCTTCTTTCATATGGATATGGATGAGGCAAATACTCAGCACACTGCACTGAGGTTCTTCTCTCTCTTTACTCCTCCCAATTTAAAACAACTCATCTTCACAAATCCTTAGCTTCTCTGTCTGGCTCAAGGAGAATACTGTTCTCTTGTCAAATGATGTCTTTGCAACTATTAAAAGAGAATCTTTCTTATGCTATCTCAAAGCAGGTGAGGGAAAGCTGATTAGGTTCTTCCAGCAGTGATATGGCACCTGGCTGTATCTGTAGGATGCCTTCTTGGACCATGTTTAGAAGAACTAAGGGAAACATTTACCACTTCTATTGCTAAGGATCATAGTTCTGGACTTGCAAGGGATTTCCATTCAATCCAATGACCTCATTATAAAGATGAGGAAACTAAGGCTTAAAGAGGGTGAGTTATCTAAATCACATAGACAGAAAGTACCAGAAAGTGACACTTGAATCTCGGTTTTTTGTTTCTTCAAACGATTTTGTTGATCCACGAAGGGGAATTTTTTTTCTTATTTAAAATTATTTAGTGCCCTTAAGTTTTTTTTTAAACATTTATTAATAATCATTTTTAACATGGTTACATGATTCATGCTCCTACTTTCCCCTTCACCCCCCACACTCCCCCCACCCATGGCCGATGCACATTTCCACTGGTTTTGTCATGTGTCCTTGATCAAGACCTATTTCCAAATTGTTGGTGGTTGCACTGGTGTGGTAATTTCGAGTCCACATCCCCAATCATGTCCACCCCGACCCATACGTTCAAGCAGTTGCTTTTCTTATATGTTTCCTCTCCTGCAGTCCTTCCTCTGAATGTGGGTAGTTTTCTTTACCATAAATCCCTCAGAGCTGTCCTAGGTCATTGCATTGTTGCTGGTACAGAAGTCCTTTACATTAGATTTTACCACAGTGTATCAGTCTCTGTGTACAGAGTTCTTCTGGCTCTGCTCCTTTCGCTCTGCATCAGTTCCTGGAGGTCTCTCCAGTTCGCCTGGAACTTCTCCAGTTTGTTATTCCTTTTAGCACAATAGTATTCCATCACCCGCATATACCACAGTTTGTTCAGCCATTCCCCAATTGAAGGACAT
>NC_058134.1:127855065-128034174 GCF_016433145.1 Gracilinanus agilis
CTGATTTTGACTACATTGTTTTTGTTTGTACAAAAGCTTTTTAGTTTAATATAATCAAAACCATTTAATTGACATTTTGTAATTTTCTCTAACTCTTGCTTGGTTTTAAAGTCTTTCCTTTCTCAGAGATCTGACAAGTATACTATTCTGTGTTCACTTAACTTATTTATAGTTTCCCTCTTTATATTCAAGTCATTCACCCATTCTGAATTTATCTTGGTGTAGGGTGTGAGATGGAATTTTTTTTTACAAAATTAAAATAATAGGAAGAGCAGGGAAACCTAAATGTCCTTTGTTCTTTCCTTAATATGAATTTATTTTATAATTTTTGGTTTAGATTGTCTGTACAGCTTGGGTCAACATAAACGAACTTTACTTTTTTAATTTGAATTATCAGCATTACTTATAGATGATCAAATTCACTATCATCATGAATTCTCCTTCTTGCATATTTCAATGCAATGAAAAGTATAGAATTTGAAAACTGTCTCAGTAATAGTTTTCCAAAAATAACGATCAGGCAGAATCTCCAGGATGAAATTTTGTTTTGCAATATCAACTATAAAGGAATCGGGCACTCATGATCCCAGGGTTGGAATGGGCCTCTGGGTAATTTAGTACAATCTGACTAAACAGGAAATGCTTCAGAAATATCATGACACGTGGTCATGCCATCTCCATTCAAAAAACTACAGTAAGCTTATAATACCTCAAAGAGATCAATGATCAAAAAAAATTTTTTAAGCGTCAAATATATGCCAAGAATTCATATTCTTGGCGGCACTTTTTGAATGGTAAAGGGCAGCAAAAACAGTCAATGTCTACCAAATAGGATTATGGTACTTAAATGTGGTAGAACATACTATTGTGCTTTAAGAAATTTTGAAGATGATGAATGTGGAGAAAGATGAGAAGATTTGTGTGAAATGAAGTATACAGAAATAGGAAACTTATAACCACACTCACTACACCAATGTCAATGGAAGACAACAATAACAAAACAATGAAAACTAAATGCTCTGAAAATAAAATGGCCAAGTTTGACCCTAAAAAAACATAGAAGGCATCTCCTCTTACACCTTTGCAGAAGTGGGAAACTATGGATATTTAATATTGCATATAATGTCAGCTTTTTGCATATGTTGGTTAGTTTTACTGAACTCCCTTCCCCACCCCACACACATGCTTTATTTTTTATTATAAGGGATAGCTCACTGAGAGGTAAGAGGGTGGAGACACATTGGGAAATGCAGGTGATGTAAAAAATTCAATACAAAAATATTTTTTAAAAAATAAAGTCCAAGTTTTTTTATTTTATTTTTTAAGATTTAAATATTTTATTTTTTTAGAAAAATTTTCCATGGTTACATGATTCATGTTCTTACTCTCCCCTCCACCCCTCCAACACTCTCCCCCATAGTCAATGTATATTTCCCCTGGTTTTAACATGTATCATCAATCAAGATTTATTTACATATTATTGATAATTGCATTGGTGTGGTCCTTTCAAGTCTATATCCCCAATCATGTCCTCATCAACCCATGTGTTCAAGTGGTTGTTTTTTCTTCTGTGTTTCCACTCCTGTAGTACTTCCTCTGAATGTGGGTAGCTTTCTTTTCCATAAGTCCCTCAGAATTGTCCTGGGTCATCACATTGCTGCTAATACAGAAGTCCATTACATTAGATTTTACCACAGTGTATCAGTCTCTGTGTACAATGTTCTTCTGGCTCTGCTCCTTTCACTCTGCATCAATTCCTGGAGGTCTTTCCAGTTCACATAGAATTCCTCCAGTTTATTTCCTTTGAGCACAATAGTATTCCATCACCAGCACACACCAAAATTTGTTCAGCCATTCCCCAATTGAAGGGCATACCCTCATTTTCCAGTTTTTTGCCAACACAAAAAGTGCAGCTATAAATATTTTTGTACAAATCGGTTTATCTATTATTTCTTTGGGGTAAAAACCCAGCAATGCTATAGCTGGATCAAAGGGCAGGCAGTCTTTTAGAACTCTTTGGGCATAGTTCCAAATTGCCTTCTAGAATGGTTGGATCAGTTCACAACTCCACCAGCAATGCATTAATGTCCCAATTTTGCCACATCCCCTCCAACATTCATTACTCTCCCCTGCTATCATTTTAGCCATTCTGCTAGGTGTGAGGTGGTACCTCAGAGTTGTTTTGATTTGCATTTCTCTAATTATTAGAGATTTAGAACACTTTCTCATGTGCTTATTGATAGTTTTGATTTCTTTATCTGAAAATTGTCTATTCATGTCCGTTGCTCATTTATCATTTGGGGAATGGTAAAGTCCACGTTTTAAAAAAAGAAAAGTTCAGGTGAGACAATGCCTCCAACTTTCTAGGTAGCTCATTTTCTCATTGCTAGGAAGTTTTGCCTTGCATTGAATGGAAATCTCTCATTTGGTAACTTCCATCCTTTATACCTAATTCTGCCATCCAGGGCAAAATAGAATCAGTCAATGATAACCCTACAAATTTGTGAAGACAGTTCTTTTGTCCACACTAAATCTTCTCTTCTCCCGCCTAAATAACCTCATTTTCTTCAACTAATTATCATATGGCTTGAACTCAAGTGATGAGAGTTCTATGGGTCCCTCTTGCCAAATGAAAGTGTTAACTGTTGGGTTATTATTGGGCAAAGAGTAAAAGTCTCTTAACTGGTTTTAGAGGTGAAAGAAAAAAGCAAGGAACAATTAACATTCATGAGAAATATACCACAAGAATGCCATTGGTTTACCCTCTCAAAGTAAGGAATCAAAGACTTTATAGAGGTGCTTATAGTACACCCAATCTGAGATGTGTATTGTACATATTAAATATTAACTTAGTTTCTGTAGCAGTGCAAGATTAAGCTTCCCATGTAAAAAAGTCCTAACAAGAAGATAAAGGTCATGATTATTAATATAGCTAAATATCAAAATGTATTTAAAATATATTCTGTAGCAATCAATATTAATTCATTACATCTTCTGAATACGGAAAGCTAGCACATGTAGTTATCACATTCTAAGAAGCAAAATCACTTCTACACATAATTTAAAATGGAGTATAGAGCTAGAGAGACTAGATATTATGGAAAACATTGCAGAAGTTAAAATTTTGTTGATCCTGCCACACTCAGTCTTTTTCATTCTTTTTGGAGAAATATCAGTTTCTGAAAAGAAAAGCATTTGAAATATAGAGACTGTACAAATTAAACATTTCCTAGCTCTTCAATAGAAACATAAGGCCAAAAGAATATATTAATTTGTCAGTATGCATGTAAATGTAGCTAAGCAAAAATGTGACAAAGAAATAAATACATTCACAAAAAAATATCACAGTAAAAGGCAGAATTCAATTAAATGTGGAAATTATAGCCCTTTCATAGACAAGCAGATGTGCCATTGATTATGTCAATGCATTATCTAAATATTAGTATGAAAAGTGGAAAAAATGAGTCAATTTTGTGGTTACAATTATGTTTTGGATACTTTCTATATTATTTGGGACATTCTATTCAAATAATGCAAAGAAACTTCAAAGAATCTGCAATCTTATCATTGTGTGTTCTTATTTCCCCAGTTCAGAGTATAACTGAAACATGCCTCCTCATCCTGACTCCTGCCCATGTACATATTCCTCTGAAAAAAATCTACCCAAAGTACTGAAGGATGTTTTTCTATTCTTAATATTCCATGGATATCAATTTAGCACACTCTGGAAACATCCTTGACCAACCCACCTCTGTTTCCTTCATTATCTTCTACATTATTTTTTAAACACATGTCATCACTGAAAATATGCTACAGCTAAGGCACACCTATTATGCATCTCTCCTTCGTCTTTTAAGTCACCCATAATTTGACTTTTTTGGGAAATGTGATAAACCATGCTTCACAACCACACAGAAATAGGTGAAGAATGTGGATGTTAAAAAAAGGTAATGATGTTGTTTATCTTGGGGACAAGCCAGGAATCACTGAAAGAATTGTACAATTTCTCATATTAAGTACAGAGTACTCTTTATCCCACTCAATCCTCAGAGAAGTTCTATTCATTCTTCATTTGTAGTTTAAAAATATATCTTTTGTCTGATAGGCTAAATCAATGGTATTCTCATTCAATTACATATAATAATTTAGGAGATGTGAATTCTTCATTTGTTTGAGTCCCTGTCATATTCTGGAGTAAACAGCATAATGTCATCTCAAACAGGAACAGCTAGAAAACCTCACCCTTTATGTATAAGTCATCTCTCTTCCATTTGAACTCTGTAGGATAGCCTACATGACAACAGTAAGAGTTTATTTAGACAGCAGAGTAGAGAGAATGCTGGATCATTGAGTCATGGTATCATGAAGCCTGGGTTTAAATTTCCTATTGAAATCTGTCCATTTGACCATGGGCAAGTCATCTAACTTTTCTAAGCTTCAGTTTCTTCATCCATTAAATGTACATATTAATACTTTATATTGTCATAATTATTTGCAAAGTTTTACTTCAAATGTTTTATAAACTTGAAGGTGACATACTTTCAAATACTCAAATCATTCTGGAATTTTTATCAGTTTAGATGTTTTCTCCAACACTGTCATTGACAACCCAACCTGAGTGACTCTTATTCATACCTCTTGTAAGACCTTCTGGACAGCAGGTCCATTCAACGTGCTGAATGTCTTCCTTGATTGCTTGTAACCAGTAGGTTACCAATGAAATCCCTGAGTTGTTCTCTTATCATCCCTTACCCTTAACATATGACTAGCCTAACTTTTCTTCCTATCATGTCACCTTGATAATAGTTTTTACTCCTGAGTTTCTTTTCAAAGTTCAACACTCACTCCCACTATTTCTATATGCAATTACATTGATTTTCATATACTTTGAAGATTCTTGTGCTCCATGGTTATAGACAGAGAACAGTTATCAGTAGAATATTTATATTAAAAAGATAGGCCTTTGTTTCTGGAAGAAGGCTGAGATTGTTGATGGAATTTCAAAATTTTCCAGAAGGGAATCCAGGAAGTTCTCTCTCTTATTTAATTTTGGGTCCAACTCCCAATTATCTTTTTTCTAATTTTGCAAACTGATGAGCAATGCATGTTATAATCTGAAAGATAAACACATTTTGTACAATTAGTCTTTCCAGTGTAAGTAGCCAAGCCAAACTATTTTTAAGGATTATGGCAGTAGCAATTAGCACAGTATCACTCATACATAAGAGTATTTGGAGGAACATTCATAGAGAATCCTTTTTAAACTCGAACCATCCACTGGATTTCTTCTACTGCTGTGGTGAACAAACTTGGAGAGCATTCACCCATGAAACAAAATTCTATGGAAAAAAAATATGTGAGTGTAAATCAGAGAAAGAGACAAACAGAGAGACAGAAGAATTTTTGGGAAAACAATCTTAAAGGCTATTGCTACGCTGATTCAATGCTTATAATAATCACATTGGGGAGTCTCATTCTGTATACCTTTAAATTAATTATATAATTGGAAATACATAGTATAATATGAATTATTGCTGTGAAAGTCTAACACTTTGTCTTTCATATCTTCATCGTGGATACCCTCAATACATACATAGACTATTCTCATTAAAATTTATAGAAAACAAAATACATATTATTTGACAATTGCTTATGGAAATATCCATTAGACCAAATGATATCCCCCAAAGCAATAGTATTCTTTATCTATAATATGTGAGTAGGTAATGATCCTGTCCGCTGAATCAAGTGTTATGAAAGTATTCCATTCTTTTTTCACTATTATCTCTGATAATTTGATACAATTTTAACAATCCAAATCCTATTTTTATACCAGTAACATTTTATTTGTGACACTTTCTTATATCTCAAAAGAATTATTCCTTATCAATAATGACATTAACAAACATTCTAATTTTTACCACATGAGTACTAATTACCATTATTTTAATGATACATATTAAAAACAAAAGAATTTGTATAGTTAAGTATATGTTGCTAATATATAAACTGTGGTCGTAACTTTCCTCATGTAAAGTAAGATCATAGAAATGAAAGTAGTTTTAAAAATCAAAAGTGCTACTTCTTTTGCCTAAATCCATTGAACTCATTAATGTAGAAAGCGTCTAGTGAGAAAACTCAATCTATACCAAAGAAGATTAGTAACTTCTGTCATTTGTGATCTTAGAGAGTTACCAGGGACACTGAAAGCGTATCTCGATCAAGTTCCCCAAGCCAGTTATGTCAGGAGTCACACGGGATATGGAGGGAGGACAACCATCTCTGGTGTTGTTAGAGTTTGCCAAGCCCTTTTCAGGGCTGTTTATCCACCTTTTTTGTCTACCTGTCACCCAACTCTCACCTGTGAGTCCAAAAAGCTATAACATGTACAGTAGTCACACCCTGATAAAAACATCTCATCAGTTGACCTAAACCAGGTTCAGAGTAACTGACAGGCCTCTATGAGGATGTTTATCCCAAGGATGGGTAGGGCTTCTCGTTGGAATGGGTGAATGAGAACAATTTGTTCAAATAGCCATGAAGGTGGCTGAAGCAGACGCTATGTAGAGCTTAGAGCTATCTCAGATATCAATGAAGCCAAAGTCATCCAGTCATTCTAACTTTTGCCTTGCCACTGGACTGGGATGACTGTGGAAGAGTGAGACTGATAACTTTGTGCAACTCTGCCTCACTTAAATCCAATTCATTCACAAGTCAAGACATCACCCAATGATATCATTGGTCCTCTTTGAAACTAAGGATGAACTTGATATAATAGAACTGGTAACTTGAACTCAGGTTGTCTTGATTCTGAGAATGACCCACTAGCCATTATTCTACACTGCTTCTATGGTCTATAAATAGAAAATATAATTTAGAATTCTAAAATTTTTCTTGTTTGAAATTTTTTTCAATGTTTATTTGAGTTAAAAGATGCCACTGCATAATGCAGCCTTTTGAAAGCCTTAATTTTCACATTTAAAAACAATTAACTTTTGTTCAGATATGGTTCAAAGAAAAAGTTCAAATTGGAAATATTTATCTTCCACTGTCCTAGTTAGGCAAACTCTAACACCAGAGATGGTTGTCGTCCCTCCATATCCCATGTGACTCCTGACAAAACTGGCTTGGGGAACTTAATCAAGATACGCTTTCAGTGTCCCTGGTAACTCTCTAAGATCACAAATTCCAAGTTATCCCCTCTTTGTGATCTTCTACCTCTTGAATTCTTTACTTTCTTTTCCCCTCCAGGTACTGGACCTGAAGGTGGTAAGAACTAAGTTACTTCACATTCTTTCTGCTTCAATTTCTCCAAATGTAAAATGGGGACAATAATAGCATCTCCCTCCCCAGAGTTATAAAATCAAATGAGATAATATCTGTAAAGCACTTATCACAGAGCCTGGCACATAGCACACAGTAGGTGCTTAATTCTTCTTATCATTCTTCCTTTTCCATTTTTTCTTTCCTTCCATCATGAAATTAATTTTGCCTGTTTGTTCTACCTTAGATTTCCTTTGATTTCTCACAATTTCCCCCTTTCCCACTGAAATTCATTTTTTGTCCCCATTATCCAAACTCTAATTTTTTTTCTTTCAGGGATGATGTTAGTATGACAAAAAATAAATAAATTTATGCTATGTTAATTCTCCATTCTCTCCTCCTCAAGGGAATATTTGTGCATCCAAAAAGCCATTGCTTTTTTAAAAACTAATCCTTCAACTGAAAAAAAGGGTGTTGCTAATGGTAGAGTTCAGATTCTGTGACAAGCTAATATGGGGAAATATTGGGAGGAGATAGGATTTTGTAGCATTTCTTCAATCAAACTCAAAAAAGTAACCTATTGATTTTGCAAGCCTTCAGAAATTATTAAAACATATTATAAGAAAAAGAAAGCATTTATGACCTTTCATTTCTTCAGCAAATCTCTCAATTCTCCATTAAAGTCTCATTAAAATATTCCATTCTGGAACAGAGATGACCCTGAACTCTCAAAGACTCTGACAGCAGAGTAAGAACTCTGTTCATCTCTAACAACTTGAAGAGGGTTTGAGTGCCAATTTGCCTGTTATCTAAAGACTAGGCTCACTTTTTTGAACCAGGAGTCTGGTCACATGGAGACAAATTCTTTTTTTGACCATAGCAAATCATGAAAACTATCAACTAAGGATTGCAGGGTTTGCATCTGCAATGATGAAGGGAATACTCCCACTGAAGAAATCACCGATCCTTGAAATAAGAAATCTCAAAATATGATGCCCACATCTTCTGATTCAGAGAGTTTGGAATAGACCTTTGATTAATGAATGTAATCATTTCATACAAGGAGTTTCGTCTCTCATCCCTCATCCTTTTACCTCCTATTAGTCACATCCCCAAATATGCCAAAGACATCTATCCTTCAGTTGTTTTGACAGTGCATAATTGAAATGATATGGTAAATTTTTTTTCCATCAGACCAATCCAATCAAAACAGTGATTGGAAAGATTTTCTACAGATGACAAATTTCAGTCTTCAAAGCACAGAAGATCAAAGAGTCAGCATTATGAGAAAGAGTAAACAGAATAGGCAATGTAATTGGAGGACTACTGGGAATATCATAAACTCACAGGTCATTAACTGTCAGAGTCAAAAGATATCTTAAAAAGCATAGAGTCCAGTTCTCTCATTTTAAAGATAGAAAACCTCCAGGACTAGAGCTCAAATATCCCAATTCCTCAGCCAATATTTTTCAATTATTTTATTTTGCATTCAACATTCCAAGGTTAGAAATTCATTCTTTCTAATTCCAAAGACTTTATCAAACTGTAGGAGTCCAGTATTTAATGAAAAACTATTAGTAGTAGCAATATCTAAATGATATCAGCTAACACCTTATTAGGGAAAATATCAACAAAATTAAACAATACTTTCAAGGAGTTTTATATAATACAAGTGCTAGGAGATAGAGGAGGAATTCCAGGAGGTAAAAAGGAAAGGAAGATGAAAGCAGGAGTGAGGATAAACACACAATGAAGAGCAGTGGGTAATAACAGAGACAAACTGCAATTACTTCACAGGACTATAGACTTAGTTAGACCTTGAAAGGGCCTCAAGGATCAGAAGGAGTCTTACTCTTTCATTTTTAGAAATGAAGAAAATGAAGTCCAGAAAATTGAACTGAATTATCTAAGGTCAAAGAGATAGTAAGTAGCTCCAAATTCATTATTGTATGCAGCCTCATAATAGAATAATGGTCTGACACTGAGATATAATGATGTCATCATAGATCAATACCAATGCCTACCTTATAGATCAATCAAGTTATATCAGGTTGCTACTGCATAAAATTTTTGTATTTATCCCCAGTGTCTATGTACCTCACCCAACACCAGAAGATGATCTATAGTTATGATGGTGAACTTTTTAGAGACCAAGTGCCCAAAATACAAACTTCACACCTCATGGGAGCCCCACAACCTCTGCCTTTCCCCAGACAGGGGAGGGATGTAGCACTCCCACTGGGCTGCTGTGCAGAGGGGCAGATGATGAGAGAAATGTCCTCAGGCATACATGTCGAGGGGAAGGGGAACAGCCTCCTCCAGCACGCATGCCATAGGCTCACCAACATGGATCCATAGTAACCAGAGAATTAATAGCCTTTCTCTCCCCTTAGCTTCTCTTGTAAATGGCAACACATTTCACTAGTCTAAAGGTTTGGTGGGTATTTATCCCAATAGATTGTGATTCACTATGTCTTGAACCACTAATGGCTCCCTTCATGTAATTGCTTATGTATCAGTGGCATGATGAATTTTATATAAAACTTTAATGAGAAAATTAGAAATAAATATTAGAGTAATAGGAATGGATGAAGTAGATAAAGTTAAGTTGAACATAAGCATCTTTGCTCATGCCTATGATGTATGTCAAACTACAGAGCAAAATTCCCTTGGCAATCAAGCCCCAAACTCAGGACCTCAGTTCCTTACCCCAACAATTCCAGAGGAAAGCTAGCAAGGTATCCACCCCAAGGTTGAGTAACTTTTGAGAGTACCACTAGTTATGATCAATGTCCAGTCCATTTTGACAATTCAATATTAAAGAGTCCGTTTGTTGGTTTCCCTAGAAGTGGCGTCACTCCTATAAGCAACTGCCTTTTCTGCACATCTACCATCTTTAGTTGTTCCTATGTTAATTCTTGCATGCATTGTGAAACTCCACCACCTTTGATTTGTCTGCACAATTCCTATTTATAGGTAAAAAAGTGCTCTATCAACCAAGATTAGAAGGGAAATAAAAAACTGAGGGGAAAATGTTTGTAACAAATATTTCTCATGTACAAAAATATTTATAGCCTCACTCTTTGTGATGGCAAAAAACTGGGAAACGAGGATATGCCCTTCAATTGGAGAATGGCTGAACAAATGGTGGTATATGTTGGTGATGGAATACTATTGTGCTCAAAGGAATAATAAACTGGAAAAATTCCATGTGAACTGGAGAGACCTCCAGGAATTGATGCAGAGTGAAAGGAGCAGAGCCAGAAGAACATTGTACACAGAGACCAATACACTGTGGTAAAATAGAATGTAATGGACTTCTGTACTGGCACCATTGCAATGACCCAGGACAATACTGAGAGACTTATGGAAAAGAATGCTACCCACATTCAGAGGAAGAACTACATAAATGGAAACACAGAAGAAAAACAACTGCTTGAACATATAGATTGATGCAGACATGATTTGGGATGTAAACTCTAAACAACCACCCTAGTACAACTATCAATAATATGGAAATAGGTCTTGATGATGACACATGAAGAAATCAGTGGAAATGCACAACAGCTACGAGGGGTGGGGGGATGGGGGGAGGGGAAGAGTAAGAACATGAATCATGTAACCATGGAAAATTTTTTTCTAAAATAATAAAATTAGATTTGAATTAAAAAAACAAACAAATGCCTCTGACAAAGGTCTCATTTCTCAAATATATAGAGAATGGAATAAAATTTATAAGACTACAAGTCATTCCTCAATTGATAAAAATATCTTTAGCCATATGAAAAATTGCTCCAAATCACTATGAATTAGAGAAATGTAATGTAAAATAACTCTGAGGTAGCATGCTATACCTATCTGACTGGTTAATATGACAAAAAATGGAAAATAATTAATTTTGGAGAGGATATGGGAAAGTTGGGACACAAATGCCACCAGTTGGTTAGAGCTGTTAACTGATCAAAATAAGTAACAGAATAATACAATCAGAATAACCAATAGAATAATACAATTATTCTGGAGAGCAATTTGGAACCACATCCAAAGAACTATAATATCATGTATACCCTTTGACCCAGCAATATCACTACCAGATCTGTATCTCAAAGAGATCAAAGATAAGGGGAAAAGGCCTACCTTTACAAAAATATTTATAGCAATTCTGTTGTGGTGGAAAAGTATTAGGAATGGAAGGGATGTCCATCAACTACAGAATGGCTGAACAAGTTGTGGTATATAATTGTAATGGCATACTCTTCTGCCTTAAGAAATGACACACTGGGACTATCATAGACAACAACAAAAACAAAAGATGGAAATACATATAAAATGCTGCAAAGTGAAGTGAGCAGAACTAGGAGAATGCTGTGCATGGAAACAATAATAATGTATGATGATCAACTGTGAATGAAAGCCATAATCAGAGCAATGCGACAGTCCAAGACAACTTCAAGGGACTCATGACGAAAAAGACTATCCTCTGCCATAGAAGGAAGTGATAGAGAGAATACAGATTGACGTATACTATTCTCCATTTCATTCCCTCTGTGAGTTTTTTTTCTAGTGTAAGCAATTTGCCTTCTTTCACAAATGATGGATATAGAAATAGGTATTTCATGATAGCATATGTAAAACCTATATTGTATTATATTACCTGATGCCTCAGGGAAGGGGGAGAGAATAGAGGGAGAGAACATGGATCATAAAATGTCATAAAAATTATTTTTAAATTATATCTACATGTTATCTGGAAAAAATATAAGGAAAAAAGAAAAATGTTTTAAATTTGGGCTACATGACTTCAAGTAGCAAATCAGAGGAGGAACTCTTTGGTCATCTTTCTAATTCTATGGTTTTCACCTTCAAATCTTCACTATACCTTGTTGACTCTTCATTTAATCTACTTGAAGAAACACACATCACTGATACATGTATTCTCATTTCATGGTTTACACATTTAGGTTAGGTCCTGTTGCATACAATATGGGCAGTTTTTACTACAGGATGAGAAAATATAATATGATGAAGTCAAAGAAAGGTTCTAGATAAAGTCCTATAAGAAATATGAGGAGAGAAAGATAACTTTCATTGAGTAGAATAAGGAAGATTTTCATAAAGAGAGGGGAAAATTTGAGTGAAGTCAATGTAGAGGATGTATATTCAAAATATGGAAAGTGGTCAGTTTGAATTCAGTGGGGCAGAAGAGGGAAAGACTAAAGAATAACTAGTACTCCAATTTGTCTGGAATATCATATAGATAAAGGGATAATAGAGTGAAATAAGACTAGAAAATTAGGTAGTAGTCAGGAACACAATTTGTTTTTATCCTATAAATCAGAAGCCTTGCTCTTTTTGACAAGCTATTCATTTTTTCCTGTTCTGAAATACTGGCTTAATGAGGACTTGAGTAGTCTTGCCCAGATGTCCTAAGATAGAAGTGTTTTTCATGCCCTAATTTCTGGTTGGTGGTAGCTTTGTTGATTTTCTGAATAGCTGGAAAAAATGACTTTTTAACACTGGCCAGATTGGTATAGTACTTTTTTGTTGCTCTTCTCTTTTATGATTCACTCAACATAACAGTTCACACTTATAATGAGAAGCATGAACTGAACTGGTGAGAGTCCTCCTTTCCCTCTTTATCCCAGCTCCAAGAAACATGTTTGTTCCTATTCTGTGTTGTTTGTCTTCTCAGTTGTAGGTGTTGGCAGTGACTTTCAACTGGTTCTCAAGTTTGGGCCATGAACACTTTGGAACCAAGATTCAAGGTGGGGTGGTGCAGTCAGCCAGCTTCTCAATAAACTGTGAGAAGCCATGGCACCAGAACTTGCAACTAAGACTGTGCTCTAAAGAACTGAGATAAGTGCTAAACCTAGTCATCTCCCCAAACAATAACAGTATAAGTATAAGGTATGAGGAAGACTATGCCTCCCAAGCACTGTTAAGTAAGTTTAAATATTTGTTTTATATGTGTTATAGAGAGAGAGTTATAGTACCTTTTGAAGGATATATTTCTTTGTAAAAACTAACCTGTTAGCAGATAAATGGAATTGTGTTACAAGGGATCTCCCCTACAATTAAGAGAACACCATCCATGAGGACTGGAGACATTTTCAGAGGCTAGGTATCTTCAAACCCCCTTAAGTATACCTGAAAACCCTAGCAGGAGGGTTAAATATAAAATGCTTAGCCTTCCAGGCAATGGGGACCTGGATGACCAGGGTTATTTGAGAATTTTCTTTTTAATAACAGCCCTTTCTGCTACCCCAAAATAGAAATGACCTGCCACAGGAAGTAGTGAGTTCATCACGATTGGCAATGTTAAAAGATGTTGGATAATTACTTGAATGTTAGTGTCTTTGTCAAATTAAGGTTTGTGATAGGAGTAACATCAACACCAATCAATCAATAATCAATAGATATTTATTATTTACTTTGTTCCAAGTATAAGTGTTAGGGAAACAAAGAAATCTTTGTCCTAAAGAAGTTTATAGACTCACTGGAGATACACTGTGTAAATAGGTACAACCAAGATTCATACAGTAGAAGAAAGGTAGCTTTAAGGTAGTTTGATAACCTCAAGTAAGATCCTTGCTAGGTAGCCTGATTTTTTCATAATCTAGTCTTTCTTCTGAGAAGGCCAATCACAAACCTGACTACCAAACTGGCCTGAAATCAGGTCCATCCCAGAACAAGGTTAAATCAGATGGTCTTTGGAAACCCTTATTATTATCAGATTCTATGAGCCCTACAAAAGAATATCATAGTTTGCAAAGAGGATATTGAGCCAGTCTTTTAAAGGAATCTCTTCTTACCCATAGTTGGTGCTTCTTCCTCCTTCTTCCCCCATCCATGAACTGGAGACTGGGTCATCAGCACTCAATGTGAACAAGTAAGGATGAAGAAATGATGTTTTAGGAATTATAAAAAGTTCTTCTGAGTAGTTACAAAATCTTCCAGACTAACTCTCCTTTTCCACTTTTCTTCCTCTCCTTTTTTCCTTCCACTACTTTTTTCTTTTTCCCAAGTCTTCTCCAGGCAAGATAAAAGGGATATGAGGATTGTTTCCATTCATTTTGTTCCTCCACCACAGATTTATGTATTAGTAATTCTTTGGGTACAGCAAGTTGTAATGGAAAGAATATTGATCTAATTGTGTTACTAGGTAGTTGCATGATTTAAGGCAAACCAATTAATTTCATTAAATCTCAGTTTCCCCATATTTACGTTGAATATAATAGCACTTACACTACCTACTTAAAGATAATTGTGGTGCTGAAGGTACTTTGTAAAGTGGGTTTTTATGTAATTTATTGTAAAGTGGTATTTCTTAATAGAAAAAACTGCAGTTTAAGGGAGGTGTCCACTTACCCGGGAATAGCTAAACAAAGTATGACATATGAATGTAATGAAATATTTTGACTTCAGAAGAAATGATGAAATGGATAGTACAAGAAACTAAAAAGTCCTCTATGAACTGATGCAGAATAAAGTAAACAAACTAGGACAATTTATAGAATAACATTATAAAGAGAAATGACATTGAAAGGTTTTAGAGCTTTGATCAATGCAGTGACAAAAGACAATTCCAGAGCACTAATATAGAAGCAAGCACCCTCCATGAGAGAGGTGATAGACTGAAAATGCAGAATGGGATATCAATTTTGGGACCTGGCCAATTTGCTAACCAATTTTGTTGAACTACACATGTTTACTATAAGGGTTATATTTTTTTCTTATTCTTTAATGGGGGAATGAGAGAGAGAAAATAAACCAATGTAATATTAGAACAAAATAACAAAAATTCATTTAAAAAAATAAAGCATCATATAAACATGAAACACTATTATTTATGGATACAAATTAATTTGTAGGGGAAAAGTTCCCAATGACTTGCTAATTTTATTAGCTTTACTTGGACATCTCTCCCCATGACTTTTAGTGGTATGAGAAAGAAACTGGAATGCTTTTATCCTAGATAGTCATTCACCAAACTCTTTTCCTTTCTATAAAACATTGCAACCTTTGATTCATTGATCCACAAAATCTTAGATGAGTTTCCTTGGTCCCTGTTTAAAATGAGTTTGGGTGAGAAATAATCCTTGTTCCTGGTTTACCGTTCCCTGGAGTAATTTTTCAAGTAGCTCCCTTTTCAAGTTTTCTGCTGTAATCATGTTCTGATACGAGTTTGTCATGAGTGTGGTTGTAATCTGCTGGCAGCAAATGAGCTGTGGGTTCTTTTTCCTTCTCTGTCATGTTGAAAATGTATTTGTAAATATCTCACCTAGCTTATATTTAAGCTTTTTATCATGACCTTTTTTTTTTAATTTCATCCTGGTTCTTGTAGTTATTTGGATTGCTTCTATATCTCATTAGCTATTTTCAAGTGAATTCAATTCAACAAATACATATTAAGTGGCAACAAATACATATATGTTAGGCACTGTCCTAGAATACTGGAGATATAGAGGCAAAAATTAAACAATCTTTGTGTTCATTGAGCTTATAGTCTACTGCTGTTGCTACATTTAAAAAATATGAAGTCAAATTTTGGTAATTAAAAACACAGGGATGAGGCATTGGGAAAATATTTTAAATTAATGAACATTCCAAGTTATGAAATATTTTTAAAGAATCAGGGTATTTTATTTGTTTATTTCTCTATTTATTTATTTGTTGCTTTCAGGAACTCAAGCTGTTGCCTAGTAGAGGTTCTTAGATGTTAAGATGTAATGAACAGCTAAGTAAATTTTAATCAGTTCATAAATTGTTTATATGTAAATGTATCCTAAAATTCACGAAAGGGGCAGCTGGGTAGCTCAGTGGAGTGAGAGTCAGGCCTAGAGACGGGAGGTCCTAGGTTCAAACCCGGCCTCAGCCACTTCCCAGCTGTGTGACCCTGGGCAAGTCACTTGACCCCCATTGCCCACCCTTACCAATCTTCCACCTATGAGACAATACACCGAAGTACAAGGGTTTAAAAAAAATTTCATGAAAATTGTTTGCTATCTTAACACCAAACCTTCTTCTTCCAATTATGTGTATATTGTTAATCGGCATATCAAAGACTTTCCCCCTCAAAGATAGGGCAAAAACACTCTTCCCTTTCTGAATTATAAATTTTAAGTGAGTGGATTCCAAATTAACAAAGGTTTCTTGTATCTCTATTCTATACTATGCAGCTCATTATACTTTTCTCCTCTTGATTTTTATCTTCAGCAAGTTCTTTAATGCTGCTGTTTTCCTAAAATATCAAATGCCACTTTGTCATCTGGCTGTCAATTTGTTTATGTACCTAAAGCAATTATACTTGAAATAATTTTATAATTAAAACAAAACCACATTGACAGTTATTAAGCACATTTATTCAATGGTTACCTCTTTAAATCAATTAATCATAGAATAAATTAACTCTTCATTGCTTAGTACTCCCATATTGAAAATCAGAGTGTTATTTGGAGTAAATTTTAGAAATCATCTAGTCCAGTGATGTTAAAACCCATATAGAAATCTTACTGTTGTTATTGTTCAGTCACTTAGTCATATTTGGCTCTATTTGGGGTTTTTCTTGGCAGAGATACTGAAATGGTTCACCATTTCCTTCTCTGGCTCATTTTGCAAATAAGGAAACTGAGGCCAGCAGGGTTAAGTGACTTGCCCATGATCATATAGTAAGTTAAGTTTCTGAGGTCAAATTTGAACTCAGATCTTCCAAACTCCAAGCCCTCATTCTATCTAATGCTCCACCTAGCTGCCCTCAAATAGAATTGTGGCCACTAAGCCACATACAAGAATCTCTATAAGCCACATATTGATTTTGTTTTTAAATGTAATCTTATCTATTTTTATTTAGCTTGTTGGCTATTTCCCAGTCATATTTTTTTTTAATTTTAAACCCTTAACTTCTGTGTATTGACTTATAGGTGGAAGATTGGTAAGGGTAGGCAATGGGGGTCAAGTGACTTGCCCAGGGTCACACAGCTGGGAAGTGTCTGAGGCCGGATTTGAACCTAGGACCTCCCGTCTCTAGGCCTGGCTCTCAATCCACTGAGCTACCCAGCTGCCCCCTCCCAGTCATATTTTAATCTGGTTCTGGCTGTACTCAGAGTTTTATAGGTCATGTGTCTGACACAACTGATCTATCCAATACTCCTTTCATCTCACTATCACAAACAACCATTATAATTTTTTTAAAACCCTGACCTTATGTCTTAGTATCAATTCTAAGACAGATGACCAGCAAGAGCCAGGCAATTGAAAGTTAAATGGCTTGCCCAGGGTCACACAGCTAGGAAGTGTCCAACCCCAAATTTGAACCCAGGTCCTCCTGAAACGAGATCTAGTGTTTTATGCTCTAAGCCACCTAGCTGCGTTCAACCATTATCATTCTACAGATGAGAAAGCTGAGCATGAGGAATATGACAGTTTCTCAAGAGCACAGATCTAGTAAGGTAGCAGAGCCTGGACTTGAATCAAGGTTTCTTGATTCCTAATCCACTGTTCTTTATTTCTTTCCTCCAAGTTATTATTGACATTGTCTTCCCAGATTATTATGTCTTACATTATTATTTTATTTTTCACAATAAAATTTATTTTTCACAATAAAATTTCTAACTAGTAAATTCTAAGCTAGAAGAAATTAAATTCTCCAGAGCATAACTCAAAGCCTAGCCAAGAGGACATACTTTTGAGTTCTTTTTGCCTCATGTGATGCCACCAATCATGTTCTTTTTAGATTTCATCAGCGGGTTCACTTTTGGGTTCAAGAATGCCTCAGTTCTTCACATGGGTTTTCTGCCTAGGGAAGGTTGCAGAGACAACATTGGTCTAAGGACAATTGGCATCAAAACTACATAATAAATAGAAAACATAGAATATTAGATCTGGAAGGGTCCTTGGAGATGATCTTGTCACACCTCCTCACTTTACAAACGAGGAGACTGAGGGTAAGAGAGAAGAAATGGCAAAGGCAACATACTTGATTGAATTTCTGAATTTTTTGCTCAGAACCCCAAGTCCTTGGTATGTGGCCTGAGCTGTATCTTCAGAGTATGCCTGCTGAAGTGGGCAGGAAGATTAAAATCCTCACATTACAGATGATTGAGTGAAGTCTCAAAAAGGTTTATGACTTGTGAAAGGTTACACAGCAAGTTAGTGGAAACAGCCAGAAATAGTGAACCAGCATCTTCTGACTTCAGTTATGTGTTCTTTCCTTTATTGTATTGTCCACATTTCTCTTAAGTTATGTCTGTCTATATGTGTGAAGTAGAAAAGCAGAACAAATATGTAGATAGTTTGAGGGGAAAAAAGGATACCAAAACAATTTTGGCCACAAGGATCTTGTATATTTGGGGCAAAGTTTTTTTCATCTTCTGTTAGCATTCACTCATTCATTCATTTCCATTCAATAAATATCTGTTGTTATAAAGTAGGCAATAAATATTCTGAGAGCAAGGACTGTGACATATAAACTTTCTATCTCTGTTTTTTTCCCAAAACTAAGCAAGATGTCCTACACACAGGAGACCCTAATTATATGCTTATTATTTGTTATTTTGTATTTATTGTAGTAGGTAACCAAAGGATTTTTTTAAAATCCTTACCTTCTGCCTTGGAACCAATATTGGTTCCAGGAGGAACCAATATTGGTTCCAAGGCAGAAGAGTATTAAGGTCTAGGCAATTGGGATTAAGTGACTTACCTAAGGTCACATAGCTAGGAATTATCTGAGGCCAGATTTGAACCTAAAAACTCATATCTCTAGGCCTGGCTGTCCATCCACTGAGTATCCAGCTACTCCCAGGAATATTTTTTATAAAAAGATAACACATGGTCAATGCATTGTAATTGAAAGAGTAACAAAGTTTGAATAACTCAGGCTGGCAAATGACACATCCTATCTATGCCTTGTTTGATTTCTCCACTCTTCATAAGTTCATACTACAACTTGGTCATGAGTTATTTTCTTAGTAATTCTTGAACACGTCTTTTTTCTTAACAATGGAGATTGTTTGGGGAGTGGATATACAGTGGGGAGAAATACAAGTGAAATAGTCAGGCTTTCATCTATTATCTCTTACTCATAATAATAGCTGGTATTATTTAGTGCTTTAAGGTTTGTAAAATACTTTTATGTTTATTATTTCATACTCATCATAAGCCTTGGAAATACAATTATTGCCACTGTTTGAAGATAAACCAACTGAGATTGAATGAGATTGTGACACCCAGAATAGCCCACCCTCTGTTCTGATTATATATATATATATATGATTACATATTTTTCTTTTTAAAACTCTTAACTTCTGTCTTAGAATTAATACTAAGCATTTGTTCCAAATAGAAAATCTCTAAGGGATAAGGAATCAGGGTTAAGTGACTTGCCCAGAGTCACAAAGCTAGCAAATGTCTGAGGTCAGATTTGAACCTAGAACCTGCCATCTCTAGACTTTGCTCTCTATCCACTGAGCCACCCAGCTGCCCTGATTGTATCTTTTATAACACTACTTGCAAACAAGCCATCCTTGGTAATACACTGATCTTAATTTTATACATCATTTGTCTCTCTATTCCTCTTTGGATCATCTTCAATGTTTAATGCCTTGGGATCAACAAAATAAGGCCTATGCATTTTTTTCATAATCTTGATCTTTAGTTAGTAGTTCTTGGGTTTATTAGCAATGAGGTTTGCTTTGTGTATATTCGTTTGCATATTGTCTTCTTTATTAGATTATAAGCTCCTTATGGGCAGGGATTCTCTCTTGCCTTTTTTTTTATCCCAGACACTTAATATGGGACTAGAACATAATAGGTTCTTAATAAATGTTTAACAGTTGACTGATTGGTCTCATGTCACTAGCATTCCTTTTAACAAATATTTTTCATTTTGTTTCTCAAAGTAGAGGTTGATAACTTCTGAAGGATTATAGGAAAATTCTTAGGGAGTTAGGAAGATAGGAGTTCGAAACTCCAAATATTTATAATATAATGCTTTAAGATTGATGAAGTGCTTTTTTCACAACACTCTAGGGGTGAGAGTTAAAGAATTGTTATCCTCATTTTATGTTATAAAACTAAAAATTCAAGAATTTGTGGCATAGTCCACTGTTGCAGAGCTAGTGCCTGATGTGGTATTGGATGCAAATGGTATATTTGACTCTAAATCGTTTGCCTTTTCTTTTACACTATTATAATACATGACATTTCCTCAAATAATTTACTGAAGTCACAATATGCCACATCGATTCCCTGTTATTCCTTTTATCTAATAAATCAGTCATTATATTGAAAAAGTCCATTAGATTTATTTGACATACCCTTTCTTTAGTAAATGTGGGAGTAATTGCTGCCTATTAGACATTCTGCTCCCAAACATTCACATATTGGCATCACCACTTAGGTGACATATTTAAATTACTCTAGGGACCTTAAGGTGTAGTCTTGTGAAAAATATTTTTATGCTTTTGAACTACTACTCCCTCTTTGAGATGGAAAGGTTTCTGGCTAAGACAGTCTGGTCATTGAAACTCAGAAACAGCCTGAAGCCACAAAGGGAAAAAGCCTGAATCGAATGAACATATTTGGGGATAAAAAGCATTTTAATATCAAAAGTGATAGAGATAAAAAGATAGCTACTCTACCCTTGTGAACACCATACCACGAAAACTATTCCATATACCCAAATAATAGGAGGTATATTTAGTCATTAACATAATGCCTTGATGGTAGGGGATAGTAATTATTAGTAACAGATGAAAGCTTTTAAAAATATTTTATGACAGTCTATTAAAATATGTGTTGTTTAAGAAACTGTGCAATATAATTTTTAAATAAAAATAAGATAAATTTAAGCCTTAACTATAAACTTTGGCATATCATTCATTTTTTATCCTTCCCTGTCATTCCTTCTATTTTTCATCCCTCCTAGAGATTCACCAAATGGGCAACTTTCCCTTCCCTACCTACCTAGTCATGATTCACCACTACCAAACCCCCTCAGCATTGTAGTATTGATAACTCATGTGAAAAACGGATAGCATCTGCAGACTTGAAGATCCTGGGGACCCAAGTCCCATTGTTCAAGTTTTATTTTTCAAAGTTATTGTTGAGAAAAGGATGTCTTGTTCATGTCAGCCAGTAGAGCAGATGGCAAAGTCAAAGTCTGAGAAAGCAAGCTGCGTGACAACCCCCTCATTTGGTCTCGTGACTCCAAATGCAGACTGGGTGTATTATTTCTCTTTATACAATGTTTCTCATTCATTCTACTTATTTCAATTATTTCAATTTATTTCAATTTATTTCTACTTATTTCAATATTCAATATCTGCTATGTGGGTGATTCCATGTCAGCTCCTTTAGGGGCTGATTTGACCTTCAGGAACTTAACATCATGTGTTGACTTCACTATTCTATTTATGGTATTTTAATTTTGCCCATTCCTGCTATAATTATAGAAGATCTTTTCAAGCCAAGTCATGTCATTAGCATGTGTCATATACGGTGCTAAACTGGGAGGAAAAATAGTTTCTTCTCTTAGGGACTTCATCATTTCTGTCTAAAAAGGTTTTGGAAACCATATAACAAAAACCATACTTCTATTCATTTTAGTGAGAGAAATTTAAATTCCTGAACTTTCCAAATTAAACAGTTTTCCACCCAGACATGCCTACACAGATCAGAAACCTTTAACAAATGACACTTACTGAAAGGAAAGAATGATACCTGGGTATGAATGTAAAAGAGAAAAGTGAAGTCAGTTAGTGAGTGAAGGTAAGGATGTTGTTGTTATTGTTCAGTCATTTCAGCTGTGTGCAACTGCAGCTATTCACGATGCCATTTGGGGTTTTCCTAGTAAAGATATTAGAAAGGTTTGCCATTTCCTTCTTCAGCTCATTTTATAGATGAGGAAACTGAAGCAAACATGATTAAGTGACTTGCCCAGGGTCATGCAGCTAGTGTCTGAGCCAGATTTAAACTCAGGTCTTTCTGAAATCCAGGCCTGGCATTTTAACTATTGTGCCACATAATTGCCCAAATAAGTAATAAAGTACAATAGATGCTTCTTGTTGCTCATGTGGTATCAAGTGGACTAGTAAACACAGGATTGGATGGCAGAAAACATTGATCAATGTGCCTTTTACCTATAGAATCTATCATATTGGTGTCCTGCCTGCTGTATAAAGAAATTGTGTAATGACAAAATGTCATCTGTCCAGTGGAAAATAGGTATGCATTACTATTCTTTGTTAAGTCAAGTTAGAGAGAGCCGAGAAGACAACCTTTTCTTCTTTGAAGTAGTTAAGAGGAATAGTGAATAGAGCATCTATGTTGGAGTCAGAACAATTCGAGTATGAACCTTACCTCAGGCACTCACTAGCTATGTGATTCTGGGCAATTTAGGCTCTTTTCAGCCTCAGTTTCCTCATGCATCAAAAAAAAGATAGAAATGGCTCCTACCTCCCTGGGTTGTCAGGTGGATTGAAATACTGTATAGAAAGTTCTCTACAAATTGTAAAGTACTATACAGTATGCATTTTAACTATTAGGAAATAGCATGCTACCTGCAGAATCAGAAAGATCTAAATTCAAGTCCCTTCTTTGATACAGTGACAGTATGATTATGGATAATTCAATTAACCTCTCAGTCCTCTAAGCAACTGTCTAAGAATACAAGTTGAAAACCAGATGCCAACCTGCATTAGTAGAGGAAGTTTCTGTATCTAAGAGTCCCCTAAACCAATGAAACTACATATTCAATCTCTATTAATATTATTCTGGCATTTTATTTTAATTTATGCACCTGCTCCCAAACTATAATGATCTTTCCAATAGGAATCTGCAGCTGTCCTTTTACCTTAAATTCCACCTGTCTTTTTTTAAACTGTATATAACATTTTAATTATTAAATGTGATGTATGGTGACATCTGTTTTATATTTCTATTTATAACATCTGTGAAAATTATTTAGTATCATTAATTCTCCTTCAAATTTCCATTTTTTAAATATATTTTATCATTATACAATTTTATCTATAATTTCATTTTGGCCTTTATAGAGGTAACTTTTTGTTCATTCACTCAATTTAATAAGTATTTACTCAATATCTAACTGTGCTAAGTGTAGCAAACATTTTTCCCTCAAAACTCTTAACCATTTACCAGAACAATCTGGTCCATGATTTTTTTTTTGTTTATCCTTTCATGAAATCCATTTAGGGTCAAAAAATACAACCCAATGAATGTTTTGTGATTCTAAAGTAGAGAGAAGAAAAATGAAGCTGATGTGTTCATATCAAATCGTAGGGGAGGGGGATTGAAGGTATTCAAGAAAGTAATCATGACTTTGACTATTAATGAACCTAAATTTCTGAAATCCACAGAAGCTCCCAAAGACACAAGATGGGTTTCATATAATCCTAGAATTCCTTCTCTAGAGGAGAATAGGGTAAAGAAAGAGTGAAATGAGCTAGGGAAGGAAAGTTAAAGTAACTCTTTTCAGTAGAGAATGCTAGCTTCCAAGGTCAGTTTAAGACATTTAAGCATTTCTTCTGCCTTTGAGCATCAAAATAGTTTCATCCAAATGACTTTGGTTTGACCACAGGGCGTTAGTTCTAAGTAACAGTAGGTTCTAAAGGGGATGTAGCTGGAGCCTTTACTGTAATGTATTCCATCCCTCAGATGGAATAAAGTATATACAGAAGTCTGTTGGGAAGCTGTCTGGCTGCATATAATTTCACACATTTTTCAAGTTAATCATAGAAAAAAATGTGAAATCCAACACTTTAAAGTTGTCATTTAGATTTATGCTTTTTCTTGGGAGTGGGGTAAATAATCATACCTACAAACCCATAAAGACCTTAACAATTGGTGTGCTTTATAAATTCAAAGGATAATGATTGGTAAACCACACCTAGAGATGAGCAATATCTGATGATATTTATTTCTAAGCCTAAAGCATTCTTAAACATAGGTGCCCATTTTTTTTAACTGAGAGAATAAGAAACTCTAAAAATTATGACTGTGGGTAGTATATCTCTGCTTGTTTTGTGTGTGTATATATATGCATAAATATGTATCCGTATATATTAGTCTTTAAAATATGAAAGACTACAAAAAAAGAGGAATGTATATGTTTCCTTATATATTTAATGACATTTGCTTGAGACCTAAGACCACAAATGCAGATTTTGCTGGAGGCAGCAGAATCATCACCCCTGATGTCCTCCCCTACCACAAACATAGGATGTGGTAGTGTCACTGTGCAAAATATAATGCTTTCACATATTTTCCCCCATTCACTAATATAACTATTTCTTCCTTTCTTTTTTCTTCTTTCTGTATTTTCTTCCTTTTTAAAATTTTGACTTATTTGACCTTTATTCTGTGTTCATAATTCCTTCTCCCATTCTTTCTTCCCTCTTATCCTGATCTTTTAAGACTTTTATTTCATTTTTTTCATCACCCTTTTTTCTCCTCCACCATTTTCTTTATTCTCTTAAGTCTTCTTGGACTAAGAACTAGTAAAGGGTATAGTACAAGAAGCTTAAGTCATCTAAGATGTGTCTGAGAATGACTCTAGACTTCAGTTGCCTCAACTGTAAGATATATAGGCTAGAGTAGATGATCCCTAAGGTCTCTCCCAAATCTAAAATCCTATGCTCTGAAGAACAGGATACATACAGTTCATTTCCTTGAACTACATAAATGACTCTCAGGGGTAGGATATGGATAGTGGCAGCAGCTGGTCATTCATTCTTTCTTTAATTGACAGAATGACCTTGACTCCCTATTCTGAATATTCAGTTCTGAACATTCCCTATTCTGAACACCCTGAGCAGATCAAATCAGTTCTGGATCTGCCCAAGGGATTTATATTTCTATTTGAGGGAACTATAAGCACTGAGAAAAATTTATCCCAATTAAACTTACTGACTTTGATTATTCATCATTGGCACTAAAGTCAAACTGCAATAACAATTTTCAAAAAAAAGTGTTCTAACAGCTTTGGAGAACTAATCAGCTTTCAAAAAATGGTTAACTTACCTGATGTTTATGCAAAATGAATGACTTGCAGCTCCTGAGGGCAGGGACTATTTTCCTTTTGTCTTGATGGCCTCAGTGCCAGGCACTTAGCTGGCTTTTATTAAAGACTTACTGATTGATTGGTTTTATAACAGATCTTAGGGTATGGCAGGATATAATGGAAAGAGCACTAGATTTTGAGTCATGATACCTAGATTTTAGATTAAAGTGTGCCACTTCCTACCTGTATGATCATCAGTTAGTCACTTCATCTTTATAGACAAGTTGTCTCTTCCATTAAAAAGAGTGGAATCTCATTACAGAGAGAGCAAAGATGATGGTAAGGATCAAATGAGATAATTTATGTAAAGTACCTTGAAAACCTTATGATACTATGTGATTATAAAATATTATTATATGAATTCAAGGAATATTTGTAAATAAGGAAACTATCATTCAATTACCAAATTGTGACTCTTCATCTAACATATTAGACATTACTAATTACCTTACTTCAAGTAAACTAAATGTTGGTGCTTTTTGTTCTTGTTTTTGCCTCAGTAGAAATAAGGATTGTTATGGCTTTTTGAGGGGGAAAGATTATTTCATCTATGTGAGGAACTCTCATTTCTCCTTTGAAACAGATCCTGTATCTTGTAGTTTTAGAGAGATGTCTGGGGAGCCTAGGCATTAAATAATGTGTTCATGGTATCACAATTAACATTTGTCAGAGACAGGACTTGAACTCTAATCTTCCCAACTTCAAGGTTGACTGGCTTCTTATCAACTATCTGACAAAAATCTGCCTCTCAAAGTTGTCAGACCCATTGAATAATTCTTTTTCCCTTTAAAATATAATTATCTTAAGATTTCTTTAAACAAGAATCTAAAGTATACCTCACTTGCTTTACAAAAATCTTATTTACATACAATTTTTAGGTATATATCTATTGCCTGAAGTAGGGATTCATATGCTCACAGCTCACAAAGTTTGGGTCATTTCCTACTAATAATGCAAACTTGAAATGAAATTTCGTGGTAGGAAGAGCAGTAAAAAATAAGGAACCACATCATTCGTCAGAATGTTCTTCTCACCAAACAAATGCTAGAATATTTGACATTGTTCGATAAAAGAGAGCAACTGTAACTACCAGTCGGCATTTATTAACCACTCTATTAAACTGGCAAAAAGTCTCTGACAACATTTTTTCCAGCTAACAGGAAGTTTGACTCGGGATATCAAAAATGAACAATAAAAGAAGGAAAAACAGGTTTGTTTTTAAAGGCATAAAAATAGCCCCAAAAAGTCTTCTTTAAGTCAATGTACAAATTAATAAATTCTGTTAAAAACCAGGGTATAAATGGGAACATTAATTCTTAACACAAGCTTTTTTTATGCATCCAAATTGCTCTACATATTGACATTTTCCTCATTATTTTGCTGACTCCAACATGACTCTATAGAATATACCTCTAGAGTTATTATTTTTTAAAAAAGAAAAGAAAAAACTAATGCAAGGAAGGGAAAGTAGTTGGTAGGGCCTGAGTCCCAAGGACTTATCTTCCTGAGTTCAAATCTGACCTCAGACTCTTCCTAGCTGTGGAGCCCTGGGCAAGTCACTTAACCCTGCTTGCCTCAGTCTCCTCATCTATGAAATGAGCTAAAGCAGGAAATGGCAAACCATTCCAGTATCTTTGTCTGGAAAAATCCCAAATAGGGTCATTAAGAGTCAGACTGAAAACAACTGAACAAAAAATGCAAGAAAACCTCTATCTTACTACATAAATTA
This sequence comes from Gracilinanus agilis, assembly GCF_016433145.1. Taxonomy (NCBI): domain Eukaryota; kingdom Metazoa; phylum Chordata; class Mammalia; order Didelphimorphia; family Didelphidae; genus Gracilinanus; species Gracilinanus agilis. The sequence continues at coordinate 127,882,137 of NC_058134.1, forward strand.
TACAGATGTTGAGGGCTGACTAGCTTAGTTTCCTTTCTATTCAATTATAGATTTAATCCAAATTCTGTCCTGTGATAAAAGTTTATTTAATTGTGGGAATTAGGAGAAAATCTTATGACATTGTTTGAAACTATCCTTGAGTGGATGGGAAACTGGATTACTTATACCTGCTGTTTAGAGATGCTTAACCAAGAACCTTAGTGATGTTGACCAAAAATGTAGTCAAATCCTTAAGACTGATGTAAGGAGTTTTCTCCTGATTTTAAATGTCAAAAAACTTGTTTGTTTTATCTGAAAATTTGTCTCATAATGATCAGTTATTATTAGACATGTTTTAGATAATTACAGACACTTGGAGAGAAGTGTGACACCTTTCTTCCTGAATTCAGAGTTCACTCTGCCTCTTCCAGCTTAGAAAGTCCTTAATCTTTCATCTAATTAGAAATCAAATTACCTAATGTTGTATTGTTTCCTTTTAAGGTTGGTCCTATTTGATTGTTTTTACTTTATAAAAGTCTGCCATCCCCTATATTCAGGGTCCAGCCCTAAATTGAGGAAGGGGCTTGGTCTCAATTTGTTAGACAATTGGCATGCATTGCTTAAAAAATCAATATCCTCAGAAGATCCACATTTATTTCCTCAGTCATGTCATCTTTTTGCTCATTATAGTTCTGAAGCACAATAGAATGATACAGAGTATTTAAAACTGGAAGTATTAATTCAGAAAGCTTTTGCTTAGGGCTGGTGCTGAGTGTTAGTTAAGGCCCTCCCCCTGAAACATATAGCATAATCAGTCCCATAACTCTCTAAATGATGAATTATGCATGCAAAAACTAAAACAATACATTTTGGCTTAACAAATATCTAAAAAAGGATAATTTGAGAAGAATTATTTTTCCCTTTCCTGCTGCTCTAAAAGAAATTAATTGGCACTATTAAAAAGTACTTATTGAGGCCCCGCTTGTCCTATTAGAATGCAGTAATTAGAACACTAGGTGGCATAGAGGATAGAGTGCCAGTCTTGGAGTCCAGAAGACTCGTATTCCTGAATTCAAATTCAGCCTCAGACACTGGCTAGCTGTCTGGGAGATTTACTTAACCCCGTTTGCTCAATTTCTTCATGTGTAAAGTGAACTAGAGAAGGAAATGGCAAACCACTTCAGGATCTCTGCCATGAAAACCCCAGATGAGGTCACAAAGCATCAGATACAATTGAAAAACAAAAAAGAACTCCCAGATCTCTTTTTCATTATCTGTGTTAAGGCCAATGTATAAAAACCCCAAATGGTGGATATAAAAATTCCGATAGTGTAAATCCAAATTATAAAAAAATAAGGATTTTTTTCAGCTATATAATTCTCTCCCCATACTCATTCATCCTTTCCCACTCACTTGATACTGGTGATAAACACAGAAAGAGTGTGAGCCAACTGTGCTCAAACATTCTAGATCTTCCTAAAATCAACAAATGGCAACTTCACCTGAAGTTTCTCAGAACTCAATATGTGGTCCTTACCTTATGTGCCTGGATATAGAATGATCATGGCCTCCTCCCCAACAATGTATCTTACCCTTCTCTAGCCTGTAGTCTAAATTTATCCCATTTTTGAGTCCAAGTCCAGAATGAATGGGAGCACCATAGCTGGGTAACCAATTATTAGTTTCTATTAGCTGGAAAGAAACAGAAGAAAATTAGTAGAACATAAAAAAAAATCATTATCTGTGGAGTCAGAGAACCTAGGTTTAAATATTACCTCCAACATTCATTACCTGTACACTTTGGCAAAGTCACATTTTACCTCTTTGAATCTCAGTTTGCTCACCTATAAAATGAAGGAGTTGGACTAATTGATCTCTAAGGTGTCTGCCTGCTCTTTCCTCTGGCTGTCTCATGCCTAGAATGCTCTCCCTCCTCTGCTGTGTCTACTGACCTCCCTGGATTCCTTTAAGCCCCAATTAAAACCTCATCTTTTACTGGAAGCTTTCTCCAACTCCACTTAATTCTAGTGCCTTTACTCTGTTAGTTACTTCCTATATAGCTTGCTTTTTATATTTTTACTTGCTGGTTATTTTCTGCATTAGATAGTAGGATTAGTAAAACAGAGACTCTCCTTTGCTTCTTTTTGTATCCCAGAACTTGCACAATGAGGTGCTAAATGTTTATTGATTGGTTGATAATGATTGATCCTATGACAATGAGGGAGTGTTCCCACTAATTCTTTCCAGGAGGAATTTTATTAAGTCAGGTCTCCCAATCCTGTACCCTGAGGAGGAAGGTTCACTAAGAATATTCTCCCAGGATGTGCCAGCACCCACTGATCCTCATGTATACATGTGGTGATAACAATTTTTCTAGTAGAATTTTTGAGATAAAAAGATACTTTGGTGCTGCCATCTACCTTCTACTTGAAGGCTTCCAGAAGGGAGCTCCTTCTCTTACAAGGCAACCCATGCTATTGTTGGAAGGTGAAAAAACCCACAACTCATTGTTAATAATAAGGGCTGAAATACAGTGCTTTGAGCTATGCAGTGCACTTTGCACACATTATCTTGTGAGGACAATCTCATTATCAAGACTGTGAGAAAAGTATTCTGGAACCTACTTATATCCTCATTTCATAGGTGAAGAAACTGAAGTTAAAGAACTTTGAGTATTTTTCTGGGATTATGTCACCCAGGAAGAGTCAGATATAAAACATGAACCAATCTCCCACATTTCCATCTTCGTAGAGCATTCTTCCCTCTCCTTAACATTTGGTCTTTGCACATCATTATTTTTATTTTTATGCACATACCCACATCTCACCACTCATAAAAAGCTTTCATTTGACCAAACCAATCCCTCAAAGTATCATCTTATATCTCTTCTCCCTTTTGCTGTCAATCTTCTTAAAAAAAAAAAAAGCCAGCACTTGTTGCCTCAACTCCACCTACCACTGACCCTCAAATTTTTGTAATATTGTTTACAAACTCACCATTTGGCCAAGGTTACCCACAATTTCTTAATTGCTAAATCCACTGACTTATTTTCATTCCTCATCCTACTAGACCTCTGTATAGAATTTGAAGAATTGTCCATACTATGTTCTATATATTCTCCTAGATGGGTTTTCATGTCACTGCTTTCTCCTACTCCAGCTCTTGGGTACCTGAATATTGCTTCTTAGTGCTCTTTGATGGATCATCATCCATATTTCCATCCCCTACTCAGGATGTCCTCTATATCCTGGGCCATCTACTTTCTTTATACACTTTCTTTTGATGATTTCATCAGTCCCTATTGTGCCAAATAGAGAGAGGGAGAGAGAGAAGGAGAGCAAGATGAGTTTATCTTTTTCTTTAGTCTTCCTATAGTTCTGGTTCACAACTCTTTCAGATTTAGACGAGATAATGAAATATTTGCTTTAGAAGACCTCCAAGAAAATTATTAGTGTTAACAAAGGACTTTTTCACCTACTCTGCTTAATTATGTCAATAAGAAAAGTACGATTTTACTGTGAATAAGTCAGTGCAGATAATTGAAAATTGGCTGTAGTTACCTTTTTATCTTTGTATAGCATAGAACAAAGGCTTAGACAAAGGGAAAGTTTTTATCCCTGTTTTTGATTCTTTGATGAACCAGATGTTTTATGTTTTATAGCATATTTCAACTGGATTTACATACAACACATCTTACATTATAATATGTTTTAAATTTTAGGTACACTAAAACAAATGCCTGTTTTTTGATAGATTTTTCAAATATTTGTCAACAAGTTGTCTTAATGTTGTGTGGACTTAACTCATTGCAGATAAAATAGATCATGTTTCAGTTCTTTTATAATGATCAGAATGTACACAATGGGAGTTTCTGACAATATTCATAAATCTAGTGATAGATTTGATCCATATAAAAATACATTTTGAGAAAGTGTTTTGCAGAAAGTAAATTTCAAATCACTTTGTGCTCATATATCTATTGCAAGGAATATATACTTTATGTGCTAATTGTTAGTACAGATGGTAAGACAATGCAATAAAACCCCTGAGGCATAGAAGGGACAGGGGCATACAGTCAATTGTACTAGAAGAGTACACATATATTTCTACCAGTACTGGTTCTACATGTTTTTAATTTTAAAAAAAATACAAAGAGCTGCTGGGTAGCTCAGTGGATTGAGAGCCAGGCCTAGAGATGGAAGGTCCAAATCTGGCCTCAGACACTTCCCAGCTGTGTGACCCTGGGCAAGTCACTTGACCCCCATTGCCTACCCTTACCTCTCTTCTGCCTTGGAACCAATACAGAGTATTGACTCCAGGATGGAAAGTAGGGATTAAAAAAAAAATAACAAAACCCATTTCTATTATACCCAAGACTCATTTACCCAAAAAGCGAAATAATGTGCAGACAAGGAAGGAGTCAGACAATATGCTATTGGCAGATCAAAGCAGTTCAGCTGTAGTGGTTTGGGGTCCTCAGGTATTTTTCCTTCTACACGTATGGTTGTGTCTTGCTGAGTTATCCCCATTACTCTGGGATCAGCAAGTTATTTCCTATGTGTGTGGCCTCTAATACCTGAAGCAGAAGCATTGTGTTTCTCCAAGGCCTAGGAACAGTTAGCACCATTAGGAATTTGCTCTGTGATAATTCTGTGCCCTCAGGCTCAGCAGAAACTGCTTATCTTATAAACACTTTCTGAAATCATTCCTTTCTTTCAAACTTGCCTTGTGAGGGCTAGGAACAGAACAGTAATCAATTTACAGGCAGTCTCTGGCTTATAAGCAGGTTGACCTTGAAAAGTTCATTTATAAGTCAATTCCTTGGAACATGGTATTATGGGGGTACAAATGGTGAACCCCTGGGTTCAGGAAAGAAACCTTTCTCAAGAATGAGAGGACTCCAAATTTAGCTTAAAAGTAAAAAGAAAGATTTATTAATAAGATAGGACTAATGGCCAGCAAGACAGTATGAGGGGGACAACGCTAGGGGGTTGCCCACCAAGACATGGCACGGCAGCATGAGTGGAGCAACTATGGGAGCTGCTCCCCCAAAGCTTCAGTCCGAGGGTTTTTATATTCTTTTCAACAGTGAGCATGTGAGGCTGATGTAATGGTGTGCACTCAGGCATCTGGTGATGTAAGAAATAAAATAGATATATGTATAAATATTAGGATTTTATTGAAAGCCATATTGATAATTAAAGCCACTTGCCTGATAAGAGCTAGTTTAAATGCCACACCATACCTTCTAACTGGCTTCTTCAGCAGGAAAAGAGGAAGTACCTATCTTGTCCTGAGCTTTTATACCTTTGTTTAAGTAATCACACTTCCTTCCCACCTGTATTACACAAGAGGAATCATGGGAAATGTAGTTTTTAAGAGTCTTGAATGTCCACAGGAAGTTTAGGCCAGAGACCTCAAAATTTCCAATATCTAAGTGGGTGGGGGTCTGCCTGAGATCCTCAGGGCTTAGGCTATCAAGGTGTGGCCGAAGGTATATCTCTTTGCCTCAGGAGCCACAAGGACAGGAAGGGGGAAGGGAATTTCCCAGTTCACAGCCTGCCTGAGTTAAGGGGTGCAGGACCCCTGCCATCTCTGCACAATGCCCATGCCAATGGTATACATTTCCCTATTTCTAAAAATGTTGTACACGGTGGTTAGGTTTCCAGTCTAGCACATTAAAAAACTCTTCAGCTGATAGTGTGTTTGAATTAGTATAAATCTGTTATAAAAAAGAGTAGGAAATAGTATTGTTGCAACAAATCAGAAAAGAGTAAAATAGAAGAGTGATCTTTAATACTGCATAAGGACAAACAGGTTTAATCAGATGGAAATGAGAAGAGAAGCCAGATGGAGTATTTCATATAGATTCTGAAGGAGATTTCTGAGTAATTTCAAGGACTTTAGAGAATGATAGATGACTTTATCCTTTGGTGATTCTTCTCCTTCTTGTCTAGCCTTTTTTCTCTTAGTGATACTACTTCCTCCTGGCCCCTGAATATAGGTATATTATATAATCCAAGGCTTTATCCTTCTGGCCACATTCCTTCATTTGGAGAGATCATCTCTTCATCTCTTCTTATGGCTTATTACTCATTATGGTCACTAGAGCTCTCCAGCAAATAACTAAGAATCTTCTGAGTTTGACAGTAGTGTATTCTGGCAGATAATATCCAGTAAAACACCAACATACACAAACATACACACACACACATATATATATGTATATATATACATTCATATACTCGTGCACACTCCTTACATGCACACACAAACAGATTTCTTCTTAATAACAATAATGTATATATGTATATATTGAACAAACTAAATTGAAATATAAACTGATTACACTTTCATGGAGTTTTTGGTGTGAAACAGATATATGCACGTATTTTTGTGTATATATATAGATATATACACACATGTACTGTTGGGGAAAATTAATATTGAATTTTGAAATAATTTGCCCCCAGAACAGTCTGATTCTAGGTACTGATGAAAGTTTCTCCCCTAGACTAGGAAAGTGAGTTGAGAACCCCTTTCTTTTGTTTAGATCCTAAAAGGATTAAGGGGAAGGTGAACCCTGACCTACAAGAGAGATTAAGAGAAGTCAGCAAGCTCTGTGGCCACTTTGGACTGACCCAGCCACATGGAGGGGAGGAAAGGGGATAGTGGCGCCCTTCTATGGACAAAGGCTTGCTTCTTCTTGTGATGAAGTAATGAGAGAGGAATCGAGGTCTCTAAGTCCACCTCCTCAGTAGTTATTTATCAACCAGAGAAGTCTTAGGATGTCTAGGGAAGGAACTAAGTGAAAAGCTCACTAGGGGCATAGGAAGAACTGGACCACAGAAATTCACTCTCTTCCATGGCCATTAAGCTTGTGGAGGGAGTTGAGTCAACTGACCAGTTTAGGATGTCTTGAGTAGTCAATTTTAAATTTAATACTGTCTATTGAGAATTTCAAACATTATGCTATATGTATATAGAAATATCTATATATACATATAAATTATATGTATAAATGTATGTTTGTATATATATATAATTTTAGGAATTGAATCATATCTTCCCTGAGTACTAATGGAGTTAAGGTACCTGACCTAGCAGCCCTCAGCCCCAGAAACCTAGCCATGATATTATAGTAAACACAAAGAAAGCTCAGAAAGTGAGGGTTCAGGAGTCTACTCATTCCCAAAACATTCTGTTTTCTATCTACTTGCATGTGCTTTTACTGTACTTTTGTGAGTGAACACCAAATTATGACATCATATATTGGAGTAAACAAAATTCCCTCAAAAGATCAGCAAATAATGCATTATTTTTTAACTCAAAAGGGAATTGAAATTTTCTAGCATGCCTATAAATAAATTGTGCCTACACCTACCTCTAAAAATCAGTGAAGACACAGATAAATTCCAAGAAAATTCTCCTGGGTATCATTAAGAACTGTTGGTCCAATAACACTAACACTATTACCCTCCCACCCATCCTCCCCCAAAAAGGAAAACAACAACAAAAAACTCAGATACACCCTTGACCACAAGAACTCAGAGAGCCCAGTAGAATGTGGGCTCCAGCTTAGACAACTCATTGGCAAAAGGCAACTTACAACTCTTGGTTGTGCAGAAATTCTTTTCTTTTCTCCTTTGCTAGAGTTGTTATGAAGTTCCCCGAAGTATATAGCTCCTTGCTGGACTAGAAGAATAAGGCCTCTTGCAAAGTCCTGAAGTGTTTGTTTTTGTTTTTATTTTTTCAATGTGTTAATTTTTCATTCAGTCCTGATGAAAAATCTGCTCTCAGCTATTCCTGTTCCAGAGCTACTTGTCATTGCTGAAAGAAAGTCCAAAATCTTCCAGCTTCTGTTTGCAAGACCTTCTTCTGGTCAAGGCAGGAGAAAAGAGATAGATGCTCTTTCCTCCCACCTCCCCCATGTGATTCTCTCTCAAGGACTTGATTAAAATTGTTTTATATGCTGACCAGCTGAATTTGGAATCCCAAATTCGAAACTAGTGTCTATTTTTACCCAAACTTCCCAGAACATGATTTATTCAACTTACAGAAATACTTGCATTTCATAGCTTCCAAGCATTCTACTGCTTTCAGAACTAGAGACTTTTTTTTGCATCTTGTTGACATCTCTAATTGAGTGATTGGATTAAGATGTCTAGGAATTGGGGAGACCTTTAATTCATTCAGTAACAATCAAAGAGATATTCTCACCTGATAAAAGCATAAGGGAATATGGGTTTTGTTAATTCAACTGGGGTGGGATGATTGATTGAACCTGGGCCTTCTGTATTGAAATAATATGGGCTTAACTCTGACCCTTTCTCAGGTATGACTTTCATGTATACACTCTAATTATTTCCCCTATATGTGTATTTGGGTATTCATACTGCCTGCATGCATACTCTCAGTCATAATCTATCATGATCTATATGCATTTCCCTTCATCTTACTGATGCTGCATGCATTTGTAAGAGAACATATTCCTTATTAGGGAAAAATATTCCCTCTTTTCATTTCTTACTAGACAATTTCATTAGCATAGGAAAAATAGAACCTAGGCTTCTGCATAAGATCAAATGAAATAACCTCTGTGAACCACTTAATAAATGTTAAAGTGCTATAGAAATTACTAGCAGTAATGATGAATGAATGCCTTTGATTTGAACTAATTTGGTTCTATTACTAACAGATAACAAACATGTTCATGGGAGTTCTTGAGCTATGGTTTTAAATGAATGCAGAGCCCCAAAATGACTTGAACTCAGAGTAATTTAGTTTGAATCTATGAGCAGTTGTGCTCTGAGACCTCAGAGATCATTTAATCCAAGCACTTCATTTTACAGATGAGGAAATTGAAACCCAAAGAGGTTGTGACTTGCTCAGGGTGACACTGGCAGTAAGGGGCAGTACAAATTACAAGGTACTTTCATGCTTTCCATGGCTAGACCTAAGATATGCTTCAATTTTTCTCATAGCTAATCAGGGCAGTTGTCAGTATAAACCATATGAACAGACCAAAAGATTTTGAAAAAAATATTTCTCTGCAATTGCCCATATTTTTCTTCTTTGTGCATTGTGAAAACAAGAATTATGTTATGTTTCCCCTGGTTTTAGCCTCTGTACTTCCAGCAGAAAACATGTAGTATAGTAAAATGGAAATGCCAGCTCAAGGGGCTTGAACAATTGTGTTTGCACTGACCTCAACATGGTCGATTTCTACAACTTAAATAACTTGATTTGGAGACTGACCACTATGTATCACACAATCTGTGTTCCTGAAGACCAACTATTTGAAGAAACCATATAACCTTTTCAGGTGTCACTTCTGGCATTAATATGTCTCATTTTACAAAAGTAAAATGCATTGCTGAAAATTCACTAGATTCATTGCCAAAATGTATCAAAACATAGAGCAACCTGACTTGTAGATGTCTTTACCTTATATAGTAAATGAATGATTTAACAATAGCCAGATGTTAATAGAAACATAGCTGAATCTCCTAGAATAAATAATTTTATTTGGCTAAACCAAATCAGCAAATGCATTTGGATTAGAGAATTATAAATGAATGGATTCTTCAAAATATTTCAGTTTTTAACCTCATCTGACCATATTAAGAAGTGCCTTAAATTTCCCTATGTTCAATTGGGCTCTAATGACTTTAACCCCAACTATGGGGATATAATACATCAGTTTTCATCAGATTAAATAACAATGAGAATGAGGGCAAGGATGCTTATGTTTATTGTAGCATATCTATGCTGTTATCTTTTCTTTCCCAACAAATTTCCACAGCTCCCTGTATTCTTTCACAACATACTGCAAATTGGCAAAATTTAAAGTTAGTTGCCTTTTTTCCATACCCTCTCCTCTCCTCTTCCCATCTTCAGATTAAGGAGTTGAAGGTCGCTTTTGAAATGTAAAATGTTATGTGGGATGCAAGATCATCTCTATGCTGACTTGTGAGACTATTGTAGTAAAATCACCCACTCCAATTGGAGTTGGGCCCATTTGATGAAGAATACTTAACAACCTCACAGATTAAGGGATTTGGAAATTAAACTTGTTAGAGTCAACCCAGCTCATTACATATTATAAATACACAAAAACATCATTGTTTAATTTTTTAAATCTCATGAGTAATAAATATAATATGTAAATAATATATACTATACATATTATTATTTTTAATTATCTAAATTAAAACATTGATTTTGTAACAAAATGTATTTATTTTAATTTTCTAAAAAATTCATTTCAATTGAGAATTGTGATTTTAGTTGGATTTGAAACTCCCAATTTGAACATAGATGTAGACCAGCAACTAATCTAGAACTTGTGTTTTTTGATGAACATAAGTATAGGTATATTTCCTCTGATTTTAGCCTCTCTATTTCTGGCATGGGACTCTGGGTTTCCTTTGCACACCCCAAATTATAGAAGTGTTTCAGGTCAATCTGTAAGCAAGAAAATTCCTTTCCTTCCTTGCATTACTTGATAGTGGTAAAGAAAAGGTAACCTTGAACATCAAAGACTTATGCTAAGACCTTGGACATCAAAGATTCATGATAAGAAAGACCCCTAAGAGAAATATTCCCCTTGATTTTCCCCTAGATTTTGAGACAGACACAGATATACATATTCTGGTTTTGCCCCAATACCACCGGGTTGTATAAGACTTGTCCCCTAAAACCCTTTGTCTTCAGCTCTGACCTCGACCAGGTGATCAAGCCCCATACTTCTGCTGAATTCATACCCTTCTCAGGTCACATAGCATCTGTTGTCAATAGAGTATAAAAAGACCTAGAATCCATCCCATTGGGGAGGCAGTGTGAAATCCCTGCATGCTGTCCTCCCAGCCAAAATCAACATGACTTCTAAATTAATAAATTTTTCTTTTTATTTTTAAGCTAAATTATGGAGTCTTGCATTCTTTGCAAAGACCTCAATAGGTTCGATTTCTATGGTTTTAACTCGATTTGAAGACTACCCACCCTATATCACATGATACAGTCTGTGTTCAACCTACATGATACAATCAGTGCCTGGGGAACTAAGAGTCTAAATGACTTACCCATGGTCACACAGTATGTGTGTCAGTGTGTGTCAGAGTATAGACCTGACCTGAGCCCCTTTGACTTCAGAACTATACATCTACTCACTACTGCAGACTGCTCTTCAGTTCAAAAAAACCTTTTATTTATTCACAGAACCCTTGCATTTGCCTTGCACGTCTATGTTTCCTGATATCCTGAGGCTTTTCTTTTAGAAGTATTATTTTTTTCTAACTAGTACTGCCTTTGCCATTCACTGTAATTTAAACCTTTCAATCATTTGATTTCAAGCAGGGAGCAAAACCCTTCTGTTGGAACTTGTGCAGAGGGAGTATGAAGAGACATGCTAAGATGATATTAGTTTCAGTTCAGTTTTTAAGAAAAATAACTGTGGAGAAAATGTATTGTTTATCTGTTTCAAGAGTTTTTAGAATGTTATATAGAAGAAAACATTATTTAAAAAGTTGCTATAGGCAAAAACTTGTCTGACTGACTTTTGCAGCAGCAAAAGCAGCAGCAGTTGAAGCAGCAGCAGCTTCCTTCTCAGAAGATAGAAGAGCCATTTAAAAAAAAAGAGGAAGAGGAAAAATAGCTCATGTAGGGGGGGAATATGAAGCAAAACAAAGATATGCTTCCATTTCCCTCTCGACTTTCTATAGTAAGGAAACTAAAACCCTGTAGGATTAGAAAGGAAACTAACATCAAGTTCTTCTCTCTTGAGTTTAGTTGAAAAGAAACCGGGGCAAGGATTAAAAGTAAAAGGAAGTTTTTTCCAAAAGTTGTGGCTTAAATACTTAGAAATATAAATGTAAGCCTTATTCCCCTCCAATAAATAAATAAATGAGAAAAAATCAGCAGATGGTCACGAGCGTTTTTTAAAAAGTAGCTATGGTCTCTCATGGTCCAATTCCACCAACTAGTTTGTCAATTAGCATTGATTAGGCACTTGGAGAGGATCACAGGTGAGCTTCCGCTCTCTAGGCAATATGATGGCCTCTCACTGGGGGAAAGGAGAGATTCACCATATTTATACCACTTGATAATGATACAATAGTGATACTGATACTGGAGTTATTTAGGAAACGCAATTGGCTAAGCCTCCTGCTGCTTAGAATTCCTCAGTTCTAATAATATACCAAAATCAGCCTCCCCAACAGGCAGGGTTATAGGCTTCATCATCTCACTCAGTGGTTGTGAATATTTTGAAATAAAATAATTAAAATAATCTTAAAAACCAAAGAAACAAAGGGGGTAAATGTTATTTTGTGGTTCAAGACAAAGGTTGGGGAGCCTATAAAACTAAATTCCAAACACAAATAACATGCAACATATCAATATAGAAAGGAATCCAAACTGACTACTATTTGTGGATTGAACTATTCTTTATTTGAAAAACAGCATGGCATGGTGTTGGACCCACACACACAAAAAAGACCTTGCTTTAAATCACAAATCTACTGTTTACTAGATAAATGTCCTTGAGGAGGCTACTTCATGTCCATAAGCCTGTTTTCTCATCTATTGAATGGAAAATAATGTCTACTCTTCTAACTTCATGGAATGAGGGTCAAAAAGGAATAGTATATAGAGTGCTGGAATGAGAAAGATGCTCAGTTCACATCTTGACTTTGATTCTTATTTATAAACCTGAGCAAGTCTCTTAATCTGTCCAAAGTCAGTTTTCTCTTTTATGAAATGGAGATAATAATAACTACCTTCCAGGGCTATTAGGAGGACCAAATGAGATATTATTTATAAAATGTTTTGCAAACCTTAAAGTATGATATAAATGTTACTATGTATTATTTGTACAATGATATATTAATACTATATTAATTATTAATGTGCAGATAATATTTTGTATTATTTCTATATTAATTTAATTTTTACTAGCATATAATTACTATGAGATAAATTTTATTGATAAATAATAATTAATAAACTAATATTTTATTAATATTAAAGTAATATAATAAACATATGTTATTGTATATGTAAAGTATTTGTATTAACATATATGGAATCAATTTGCATAATTGAAAAACAGCACCACATAATGAAAAGTCAGGACTCATTGGAAAAGATGCTAACATTGGGAAAGATTGAAGGCAAAAGGGAAAAGAGATGGAAAAGAATGGCATAGATAGATAGGGTCACAGAAGCAACAAACATGAATTTGAACAGACTTTGGAAGATAATGGAGAATAGAAGGGTCTGGCATGTTATGGTCCAAAAGGTCATGAAGAGTCAGAAACAAAAAAGAAAAAACAGCACTCAAATGTAAGTTATTGTTGTTGTTGTTTCTACTCTAACCTCTGCCTCCTTGTTCTTAAAGTCTTCCCATGTAGACAACTCAGCTACTGGGAAAGGAATATGCTGGAACTTTTTACTGTAAAGAAATTAAGCCATCAATAGGATATAAGTTCCTGGAGAGATAATTTAGGCTCCTTAAAGGGCAGAGGCAGTTTTATTTTTGTCTTTGTATCTTCAACATGTAGCATATAGTCTGGAATAGATTGGGTACTTAATAATTTTTTTAATTAAATGGTTGATTAATTGATTACTGACTTACTACTAACAGGAGTTTCCAGATGTATTAAATGCAACCCCAGGAAATGCGAAGTACCTAGAGAGTTAGACCTGTGGCCAATTCATGTGAATAACTAGGTCTAAAAATCCCTCTTAAAGCCTTCATAACTCAAAATGACATCAATACCTGGATCAAATTAGCTAAGAAAATACCAGATTTGCACTGTGAGCTATAAAACGACATTCATTTATGATAAAAAATAGGAAATCTTAACATGTAATTTTAATTAAGATATATATCAACTATAAAATATGGGAACCCTTTAATTTTGACAAAATGACTGTCATACTTAGCTGAAGCAATTAATGCAAAATGGGAGGATGGAGTTGGAGAAAGGGAAAATTGTGGAAAGCAATGGGACTCAGAAAGTGAAGAACTAATTAAAAAAAAAAAAGAAAATGTTATCTACTGCTATATTTTGCTGTCAGACTTCTGATGTTTACAGTAAGCAAACAAAATAATAAAAATGGTAGAGCTATTTCCCCAGAATGGGGTGCTGCTGCCTCAGGGATTGCTCTGGTCTTGGCCTCCTACTCAACTGAGATTTTGCTTCCACTGTTGGGAAGATACAGAATAGGACTTGGCAAAGTGAAAGATGACTATCTCTCTGTTGGAGCCTTCACCCCCTCCTTCCACTTCTCCTTTTTACCCAGATACCCAATTCATCTCCTTGACAAAGATTAAACATGAGGTTCCCAATTCCTGCACCCCATTCCTTACCATATCTTTCACGGGAGGCCCCAAGGTTTGTGGAAAGGGGCAACCAGCTAGAAGAGATGAGTGGATCTAATTTCCCCATATCTAATAGAAAGATATCAGTAGATGAACAATTTTTAAGTAGAGTGTAGACACAGCCACTTCTCCAACACCTACAAAGTCCTTTGAAATCCCCAGAGCCTAGGAGCAAGCCTCAGTAATACTGTGTTTGGTACTGCTTTATTCTGTGTTACACTGTCTTTATTTTATGCAGTATGGCCTCCTTTAATTAAAGTAACAAAAAATAGTTACATCAGAAAATTTACAACCACATGGTACATTTTAAAAAATGGATTACAAGTCTGACAATGTCAAATTAATTAGACAACAAATCTATATTCCAGGTTCTTAGGTATAGATGCAACCATCAATCCAAGGAAATCATGAACAGTGATAACTAGTATAGACAAAAAAAACCCTCAAATCATTAATGCTACCTGAGCCACATATGTAAAATATTACTTGTATGAAACTGTCATAAAATTTCCAATTAAGAGTTATGAAAATAAAAACAACCTGCATCCTGTACATTATCAAAAAAATAAGAAAGTATCATAAATTGGCACTGCATTAACCAATGCTTTCGCAGGTTTCTATTTTGGGGACCATAATTAAAGAGGTCATAATTGCACAAACACTTTTAAAATTAGATTTGGTAGATCCGCACAGATTTGGAAAATATGTAAACAGTGACACTTTTACCTGCCACGAAGTTAATAAATGTTTAATGAATACCTGAGTGGCATAACCTTGTCACAGCAGTACTAGCTCTGATGTTAATATTTCCTGGCAGTCCATTTTGGCAATTACTTTTTAAAGGTCTGTTTCTCTTCATTTTATTAGCACATAATAAAGCCAAGTCTGAAGGCTTCTTATTTCTCAAGTAAGTGATGAAATATTATAGTTACTGAAGAGAACCAAATGAAAAGGATTGAAATTAATACGTTGTTTGAAAAAATGTCTGTGTTCATAGAAATATTTTTAAGAGACCTAGAAAGACTAATGATAATTTTTTATCAACAAGACAAGGCTTTTAGTTATTTCATGTAGATCTGAAGACTTCCTAAATGTGATGTGATGGTCAGCTAGCTGGTGCAGTGGGTAGAGTGAGACGTATGAAGTCAGGAAGACTCATCTTTGTGAATTCAAATCTGGCCTCAGACACTTACTAACTATGTGACCCTAAGCAAATCACTTAACCCTGTGTGCCTCTGTTCCATATCTGTAAAAAATGAGCTGGAGAAGGAAATGACAAACCACTCCAGTATCTCTGCCAAGAAATTCCAAATGGGGTCACAGAGACTAGAAAACGACTGAAACAACCGGACAAACAAAAAATGTGATGCATACAAGTTGCTATAAAACATGTTAAAAATGTAATTCTTGTAACAGTTAGCAGCAATGTATTTGTGCCTTTTTGTCCTGAGGGATGAACTGTGTGCTGTCTAGCAATATGGTGTCCAGTAGAAAGAGTCCTAGACATAACCTTGTAAGCATATATGTAGGAATTACTAATGAACTACAAGAACCAGTTAGATGTTACCTAAAAATATGAGAGCATGGATGAAACCAGAAGAGGAGAGCCTCCAGCTGGGACCTGAGCATCCTCTAATGGGGTCATGCCCGCTTAAATGATCCAGTGTAGTTATAACTCTGGAGTCAGAAGACCTAAGTTCTGGTATAGGCCTTGTGCTATTAACTGTCTATATGGCTTTCAGTAGGCCACAACCTCTCTTATCTTCAATTTCCTCAAATGTAAAAGAAAAGGGTTGGAATAAATCCAGGATCCCTTCTAGATATGACTCAATTCTTCAAATTAAAAGATCTTTAAATAGCAGTTATAAATATAGTTTGCCCTTATAATTTCAATCATTTTAGCCTATTAAGTGGTTTTCTTCCTTTATTCAATTTTTAATGCAAGTGCATTTGTAAATGACTATAAATCATCTTTTACATTTTAAAGGCAATAAGCATCATAGAAATTAAATTTAAATTCACTTCATAATGTAAATAGAGTTCTTCCTTAATATGTTTAAAGTTTCCTTGATTTCATTGTAAGAGAATAGATATAAATTAATCAAAGGCCTGATTACATTAAAAATCTTTACAGCAAAGTCAAAATGCTCCTTGAGACTGCAATACAGAACTTGCAGAGTCAAAAAAGCTTGGCCAAAACACTATAGTTAGCCTTGAATTTTTTTTTTTTCCCGATATGAGACAATCTTTATTTTACTCCACAGAAAGTACAGAAGACACATAAAGAAATCACAGGACCATCGGCAATTAGTACAACTCATTTTACTCCTTAGTGTAGAGTCCTATCTTTCCCCAAGATTTTATATAGTACCTCAGACTCAGTGTTACCCCATGATTTAGACACCCTTTGAAGGGAGCTGGATAAGTAATCTCCAAAATTTCTTTGAGCCCCATTTTCACCCCTAGAGAAGTATATGGGCATCTAGACTTAGAACTCTACTCTAAGAACTTGGATATCCCCTACCAAAAAAATTAAGGGTTTATAGAGAAGCACCTCCCTGCATTGTCCAAATAACTCACAGTAATAGCAGACAACAAAGATCTGGTCCACTTTCCCATATCATGGTTCAGTTCCTTACTATTCTTCTATGTCCACAGGACGGAATTCTCTCCTTTCCAAAAGACCAGCATTCTCAGGAATTCCCTCTTTTCTATAGGAGAAACTTGTGAACTTTAATTGCTATCAAGGAAATCTCAAGATATTTGGGTATATCCACCATTTTGCCATATAGTTCATTTCTCTTCTAATGCTGTATTTCACACTAGGAAATATGCCATTGCCTCTTCAGGAAGAGGGCCAAAAACCTGGGGCCCAAGAACTTTCTTCTTGGGCTGGGCAGGGGAAAACACATGTAACCTCTGTCCCAAGTCAAACTTTAGCAGCTGTTAGGGTAGTGAGTCTATATACATGTATTGACTTCCCCTAGCGCTCAGATGTGCTCTTAGCTCAGCTCTCTGGATCTCTCTGAAAATGGGAAAAAGGCAAGAGACCTGAAAAATTATTCCCAAAAGCTGATTTTAAAAAATAGACAAAAGTATGCATCATCTTTGTCAGTACAGAGAAAATGAATTATTATGGAGATTAGAGACAGAAAGAAGCCTAGAAGGCAATCTGGGAAGTTTCTTAAATTGTGGTCCTTGGAGTGGAACGGAGTGAGGTTTTTGCACCATCACTTTTGCCAATACAGTGATACCTTGACACACAAATTTAATTCACTCCATGGCTAAGCCTGTAACTCAACTTGCTTGTGTATCAAATCAATTTCCCCATTTAAATTAATGGAAATGTAATTAATCCATTCTGGCTCCAAAAAAACCTATCCATGGAAGTTTGTTTCTTCCTCTCTTTCAGAACGTTTAGATGTGTGAAACAAGTGTAGTTTCAAAGTTCCAGTGCACAACCTGTTGCAACTTTTTCTGAGTGTGTCTTTCCTAATAAACTGTTTAATTTTTTCCCAAATTCTCAACATCTGCTTAATCTCACTTGTACTGATTATGTCATCTGCCTCAGTCTTCTCCCCAACTAATTTCCTGCAAAACCTCCCTATGATGCTACTGCCATAACTCCTTCTATTCCTCTGTTGTTGGCTCCTCGCTGTGCTTCTTGAACCCAAACATTGGGCAGGCTATCTAGTGGATGGTGGCAGAAGCTCGTGATTCAAATATCTGCTCATGACTTAAAGCAAAAATCTTGATCATGACTACTCGTATCTCAAATTGTTCATGACTTAAGGTGCTTGTGTATCAAGGTACCCCTGTATATTTATAGGGGCCAAATAATGAAAATAGAGCTGCTTGTATCATCAATCCAACCCTGTGAATGATAGAGAGGGATTTCTAGTAAAACTGACTGGTTGAGAATAAACAGAAGAATCCAGTTGTTACTTTTTAAATCCACAGATTGAAGGTTTGGCTCTTTACCTCATAATCTTGTTGTCTTCTTTGTGGTGACTGAAGGAATGAGTGTGGCAAGTGAATTTTAAATGATTTTAATCTTTCAATTGTTGGGTCTTGTGCATCCAAATTCAATATTCTCATCAGAATTGGAGAAATAAAATATGACAAAACTGTGGGCTACAAACCACCTTTAAGTATACAAATTATGAAGGTGGGACTTATATTCTAACTCTGTCCTTAGAGACTAGCACCAGAGTGTAACATTGGGAGAATTAGCAGTTGCTCCAAATCACAGAAAGGTCATTTTTTCAGTCGTGTCCAATTCTTCTTGACCCTATTTGCACTTTACTTGGCAAAGATACTATGTTGGCTTGCCATTTCTTTCTCCAGCTTCTTTTCCAAATGAGGAAATTGAGGCAACCAGGTTTAAGTGACTTGCCCAGGGCACATAGCTAGTAAATGTTTGAGGCTGGATTTTGAACTCAGGAAGATGAGTCTTCCTCACTCCAGGCTTGACACTCTATCTACTGCACTCTAGCTTTCCCAAATCCCAGAACAACTTAGCATAAAATCAATAAGGAGAGTAGGATATAAAAATGACCATAACTTCCATTTGTATAATTCTTTTTTTAAACCATTTCCTGATGTCTTAGAATTGATACTAAATATCAATTCTGAGGCAAAAGAGCAATAAAGACTAGCTAATTGGAGTTAAATGACTTGCCCAGGGTCAAAACAGCCAGGAAAAATCTGAGGTTACATTTGAACCCAGGACCTTCTGTCTCCATGACTAGCTCTCACTGAGCCACCTAACTGTTCTATTTGTGTAAATCTTTAAAGTTTGCAAAGCCCTTCACCTACATTATTTCATACGAACTTCACAATAACTAGGAGAAAGGCAAAATGGCATGTTAAATGACCCAGAAAGGCCTAGGTTCAGATTCCATCTTTGTTATGTATACTGGCTGTGTTACCCTAGGCAATTCATTTAACTTCTTGATGCAAGCAACACTCTCAGACCAGAAGCTGCAGATTGGTAGCTCTCTGCATCAGTAGTAACTCTTCAACTGGGTAAAATTATCCATCCTTCCTGACACTGAGACCAGCACTATCCTATCAGTGTAGCACACAGGTGCTCTCTCTCCTTAGTTGTGTTCACCATATGGAAGAATAATATGAATAAAATATCCTAGAAGACTGGCAAAACTGAATAATGGGTAAGAGCAGAAGCTTAAAGGGGCAAAAACCTAATGGAGTAAATTTGTAGAGGTATAAACATTCACTGCATCCAATGTGTGTAAACAGAATAGAAATGATGGCATCTACTCCAATAGTTCAATACTTTAAAAGATTTATGATTTCATTTGTATGAATGCTTCTTTCAGTAATAGAGATCACAGCCCTTTCAAACCTTAGCGGGCAGTCTCATGATGGGCTCTGACCACCAACAACAAAAAAATCATCATCTGCTTTTCAATTTTTTCTGCTTCTCTAAATGCAGCTAGACCAACTCTCATCTGGGAGGGAAAAATCTGTCACTGGGCATATATTAAAAGTCTTCCTGAGTATAAAAGGAACTGTAATAGTTTAAACTCATTTGGATTTGACTTTGAAAACCCAGGATCAGTTCTCCAGTACAAGACTTTAGCAGAACTGAATCTACAATCTATGTCCCTATTGATAGATAGATGATAGATAAATAGACATATATCTGTGTATATAAATATAGATGTTTGTATACAGAAGGATCTATACGCCAATATCATAACTTAAGACTGAATGCAGCTTATTTCTTTAATAAGGGAATATGAATCAGCAATCTTTGTATGTTCATTTTATTTAGTCATCTATTCTCAAGGCTAACTGTTTGCCTTAATAACAGTTGGCATATTAATTAAAACTCTTACCACATCAAAGTGCTGAACCTGGTGGCCTGTATTGAAATGCCAGCTTGTGCCTGCATTTGTTATCATATGTCTACAGTGTTAATCATGGAAAGGGCAATTAATTTGAGCAATTAGTATTTAGAAGAGAAAGCAGAACTGAGCATGATACCCAAATATGCTCATTTTTCTCCATAAATATATCAGTCGTGGTTCTTTAGTCATTTATCCCATAATGATGTGGTACCCTTTGGTCACACCAAGTACTGAGGTGAACATATGGGGTCCAGAACTGACATATCATTTAGGATGTCAGTTGGATTAACATATTTTCTCTTATCTCTGTTTCATTTAGAGTCCACAACGCGGAATTGAATTTATGGCAGTTTCATGTAAAGTTTAGAATTCTGGTGAATTGTGTTTGTCAAGGCCACCCAGTTCGACTCAGGGACTTTTCACTTCTCTGCTTTAATCCATATCAGTATCTGACACCCACTGGGAGGTTAGTGATTAAATCTCCTATAGGCACTCTCTTAAGACTGAAATCATGTCTAGGTTTACTTTACAAATAAAGGAGAAAAACAGAAAATCAGAGTTCATAAAAATAATAATATTCAATAATAAGCAACAGTCCCCTAATAAGCCTGTTTTATCTCAGCCACTTTTGTCTGATTAAGGCTCCAATCAATGGCACTTGGGTATTGTTTCTCCATAGCAATGCACTCTTCCATGATTCTTCTAGCTGTATATGAAGCATAGTTTCTCCTGAAGCTCTCACCTCTGGAAACCCTCATATTCCACTGGTAACTGTTCCCTGTCACACCTTTGTCCATACTATCTGAAATTCTCATTCTTTCTTTTTTTAAAACCCTTACCTTCTGTTTTAGAATCAATACTGTGTATTGGTTCCAATGCAGAAGAGGGGTAAGGGCTAGGCAATGGGAGTTAAGTGACTTACCCAGAGTCACATAGCTAGGAAGGGTCTAAGGCCACATTTGAACCCAGAATATCCTTTCTCTGAGCCTAGCTCTCAATCCACTGAGCCATCTAACTCCCCCCTAGTTCTCATTATTTCCCAGCAAATGTTGGCCATTCTTTTCCACAGAAGACCAATTCAACATCTTCAAATGCTTTAACTTATGTCATGGATATGTCAATGCTATTGAGCATTCTTTTCTGGAGATTTCTTTTATATTGGAATTATCATTATTCTAGATAACACATAGAGACATCTCAAGGGCTATAGGAATTATCTCTAATTGTACCTTAAAAGAGATATCTCTCTCCCCATTTCCATATTGGTTTGTAGAAACATTACAGTTCACATCTTTTCTCTGTCTCAGTATTAGAGTGGTATACCCTCTACTCAAGTCAATATTACACATGGGTTTTGAATCCAGTTAGTTCAAACTTAATTCTCCCTAAGAATTCCTCCCTCCTCTGGTAAAGTCTATAGACCCTTTTATAGAATAATGTTTTACATAAGAGAAAACTGAGGCCTAGGGAGGTTAGTGACTTGACCAGGGGCATGTTGTGATTAGCTTATATAAAAAAAAAAGAACTTGAACATGTCTTCCTGAATCCAAATTAAGTTCTCTAGCCAGTATCCAAGGCTACCTCTACTAATTTCAAGAACACATTCCAGCTGTTGCAAAGGATGAAGTAAAGAAATTCTAGGAAGAATCATGAAATTTTTTAAACTAAGTAAACATATATTGGAAACATTTTTTGGCTTCAATGCAAGTATGGACAAAGGGAAGGAAGAAACAACCATTCATTAAGTGCCTATTAAATGTTAAAACTTGCTTAGCAATTTTTAGTTTTTGGAAGGAAGGAAATAGACATTATGATAAGAGCCAAGATTTGAACTTAGGTCTCCTGGACTCCAGGACAAATGCTCTATCCACTATACTATCTAGCTGCCTTTATGAAAGGCAACAAGAGTATATTGAGAAATCTGGATTCAGAAATGAAAGAGTTCAAAGACTTTCAGTCCAATCAAAATTCTCACATCTTAGCGTCTTTAAAAATTGGGAGTTGGGGCAGCTGGGTAACTCAGTGGAGTGAGAGTCAGGCCTAGAGACAGGAGGTCCTAGGTTCAAACCCAGCCTCAGACACTTCCCAGCTGTGTGACCCTGGGCAAGTCACTTGACCCCCATTGCCCACCCTTACCAATCTTCCACCTATGAGACAATACACCAAAGTCCAAGGGTTGAAAAATAAATAAATAAATAAATAAATAAATGTTTAAAAAAAATAGATATTAAAAATTGGGAGTTGTTGGACATAGTAAAACCCAAAGAACACAAACAAAAATATAATTAATTTTATCTTGACAGATAGAAAATGATTATTTACCTATATGGGTGATTTTTAAGAATCAGCAATTAGATCATCAATTAATTAAAGCAAAGGTCAAAGTTAATATGAATTTACAGGAATAAAGGTGAGAAGATATTGCATTCAATTATTAACAGCTTTTACCTAACATATTCAAACAAACTGTTAAGTCTGAAAAATGAGAAACACATAAAAGCAAAACCAGTGACTCATTATCACCATTTATTAGAGAAATATAATGGATATGAAACAGTCAAAAGGAGCAGACTAAAAGTATCCAGAAAGTTCTAAAGCCAGGAAATATGTCATCTCTTGGCTAAGAAGACCAAAGTGGCAACTCAGAGCAACACTAGTTAACAATACAAGTTCATTAGCAAAACTTTACAAAGGAGGATGAAAGCAAATTTTGAGCAATATCACCTCATAAAATGTTGAAAACTGGTGGAGAGGGAAGCAAGGCTTCAAAAGCTTTGTGTGGGATTCTGCCAAACCAGATTAACCTTAAAGCATTCATCAGTCAAAGAAGGGTGGGGAAGCAAGACAACAAATATATATGAAGTGGAAAAACATCTCTAATCATCTCTTTTCATCAGTGATGACAATAAAACTATAATATTTAGACTATTTTTTAGGACCTAATGTTCTAAGTGACAGATCTGAAATAGTACAAAAAAAAAGAGTATTTTAATAAATCTGTGCTGGAGTGATACAATTGTTTTTGAAAGCACCCAGAATCAGTTTTAACATCATAAGATTCCTTTTAAAATGCAACCACTAAGATATTCAATAATCCACTGAATAATAATAAAAAGGAAGATATGAAAGAAGGAGACATATGCTTACAAACATGTTCACCAGTACCATAGGTAAGGTCCTAAATAAAATTCAGAAAGAAAAGAGGTTGCTATTCATTCCCCTTTCCGTCAAATGTCTCTGTTACAGATGACATTTTCCTTGCATTAAATAATGTAATACTGTGGAGGTTTCCTTTTAAAAAAAAACCTTATGTTCCATCTTAGAATTAATACTGTGCATTAATTATTCTGCACTAAGGCAGAAGAGTGGTAAGGGCTAGGCAATAGGGTCAAGTGACCTGCCCAGGGTCACACAGCTAGGAAGTATCTGAGGTCATATTTGAACTCAGGACCTCCCATCTTTGGGTCTGGCTCTCAATCCACTGAGTCACGCAGCTATCCCCTGTGGAGTCTTCTTAATGAGATTCATTGGTCATTTCAATGGAAATTGGTCTCACGATCCACATTAAGAAAACAAAGCAATGAAACTTTAGTAATACCCAGATTGATGTATGTAGTTGAATGAGTAATCCATGGAGATGTTCCATCAGTATATATTTTGTGTACTATACAAGTACATTACATAAGAACAATGAGATTAAATTAAAAAGTAAACCAGAGGAAATACATGTAAAATTCCACAATACTTTTAATAACTCAAATTGAGGAAGGAGTGTGCACAGATGAGTGTGGTTGCTAAGGGCCTGGGACCCTGTCAGCTGTGGTCACTGCCAAGAAAATGAAGTCCCTAATTGCTGCCTCCAGGGCTGGTGGTCTGGCTGCTTGGAGGAGCAGTGGCAGAACTACCTATGGGCTCCAGTAAGGATACTTGAGGTCAGTCACAAACTCAGATCCATGACTATAAAAACTGGAATAACTAAATAGGGCCCTGGTAAAAACAAAAACAAAAAAAAATCTTGGAACCTGAGGTAACATGCCCCAGTGCAACAGGAACCCTGGGAATCTGGTTTAAAAAAAAGTCAATAATTAAATCTATTGACCTGGCAACTAAGCTTTAAAAAAATAAATAAATAAAAATGAGCAAGTAAAAGACAAAGAACTCTACTATTGATAGCTATTCCAGGGTCAGAGAAGACCTTAGCTCAAACTCAGAAGATAGTGAAATAAAAAAAGGACCTGACAATTGTTATGGAATAAAAAGAAGTATATAGGCTTGTACTTGAGGGCACTGGGACTTTCAGGCAAGGAAGGCTATTTCTTAATACAGAGCAACTTAGGTCAGCCAGAAATTGTGAGAAGCGTGGCTGAAGGTTTTATTCAGCCCCTGCTGTTATTCTAAGCTTCCCAGAAGGGAGGAGTAAAGAGCCCCTCCCTTCTGGAGAACAAATCCCAGCGTACAGGGAGAGGAAACTAACCCACTTCCTGCCCAAGATGGATGCCTGGTTTAGCCCTCAAGAAATAAATGAATGTTATTTCTTTCCTTCTTCAGCCTTTTCCCTAGTAGTGGGTACAATGATTCACTAGAAGCTCTTTGTATAAAAGTCAAAGGGGTTTTATTAAAGCCAGGGGTAAGCTGAGGGAAAAGGGGTTGAGGTCTGGTAACTGCTGCTAGGGAGAAGCTGGTGCTGGGGGAGGGTCACAGAAGAGGGGGGTCAGACTGAGGGAGGCCAGCTCCCTCAGTCAAGGATAATTTCACTGCCCTGAGGTAATAAGGTTTATCAGATCACTAGATAAGGGGATGGCTTGATTTAGGTTGTCCTGCCTGCCTATAGAAGCTAATTCCCAAGATCTCTACCCACCAAAATATCCTCCTCCCAGGGCCCAATGGGGAAATCCAGGGAATAGCAGGATGTCAAGGGAGAGGTCAAGGGAAATCAGGCAAAGTCCAAAAAGCCCCCAAAGCAAAAGGTCCCTCTGTTGGTTCTGTAGGAATATTTATACCCCCAGGCTCCAAAGGTTTTGCCTTGAGGCCAGGGTCAACATTCTATTCCTTACAACTGCCAGGGCTGCTACAGTTGGTTTGCAAAAGCAAGAGCTTTTGCTGCAACCCTGCATTACACAATATATTGCTTACAATAAACACACTGAAAATGAGAGACAAATAGAGTGAAGATGAGGGGTTGGAGCATATTATACAATGCCTCAGCTGATCCAGAGAAGGCAGGGGTAGCAGTCATGATCTCTGATGGAGTCATGGCTAAAACAAATATAATTGGAAGGGATGAACAGGGTAACTATATTAGGTTGGGGGGAAAGATACTATGGATAATGAAACATTATCAATGTTAGGCCTGTATGTACCAAGTGATATAGCATCCAGATTTTTAAAGGAAAAACTAAATGAAATACGGGTAGAAATAGATAATAAAATAATAATATCAGACTTTATTTTCCCCCTCTCAGAACTAGATAAATCTAATCAAAAAATAAATAAAAATAAGTGAAGGAGATGAATAGGACCTTATATAAGTTAAAAATGATAGCTATCTGGAAAGCCCCCACACAACTGTATTAGGTTAGTAGTAGACCTAAGCCTGAGCATACACATAATCCAAACAGAAACAAGGATTTAAAGAGTATATTATGGAGATAATCCTGCATTCCTGAGAGGTTGTGTCATTGGAACAAAAGTCCTACTGGGTATGACCAAGCTAGAAAGGCTTGGTTTTAGAAATAGTTAGAAATAGACTGTGTCTGCTACGTAAAGATCAATCTAGCTAAAATATGGTTCTGGCAATGTATGTTAACTGAGAATCAGATGGGTTAAAGTGATCAAATTAAAAGTTGATAGGAACATGAAGAAACAGACCTAATATTATATTGCTATAGCAATTGTGAATTTTTTTTCAGAGAACAAGATGGAAATATATATTAAGAGCTGTAAAGCTATCAATGCTCACTGACCTAGGGATCTTATTAACAGGATTAGGTACCAAGGACATTATTGAGAGGATAAAAAGCTATCTATATGAGAAAATATTATGGAAGCTTGATTTGTTATGACAAAATAACTGAAAATAACACAAATGATGTAAATGAGAGAAATGGCTAAAGAGATTGCAATATTTGAATCACAATGAATAATGGATTATAATGTGTTAGTAGAAATTAAAAATATTGGAAATATTTTAAAAATAGGAAAATATATGAAGAGATGAAAAGAGATTAAAAATAATACATTCAATGATTACATTTTTTGTTATTTAGTCAATTAGTTGTGTCCATTCTTTTTGAACCCATTTAGGGTTTTCTTGGTAAAAATATTTGGTAGTTTGCCATTTCCTTCTCCAACTCATTTTACAGACAAATAAAGTGAGATAAATAGGGTTATGTGGCTTGCCTAGGGTCACATATTGAGGAAATGTTTGAGATGGCATTTGAACTCAGATCCTTCTAACTCCAGAGTCATCACTCTATCCACAGTGCCACCTAGCTGCCCTTACTTATCTGTGTCTTATCTTCAGCAGAGAAGTAGGGAAAGTAGTCTAAAGCACTTCGATATTTTACACTTTAAGGAGAAGAATAAAATTATGAAGTTAGACTTTGGTTCCTCAGTGTGAGAATTAAGGAAAAGCATGGACATTAACCAAAGCAGGCCAATTGTCTTCATGGAAAGCAATAAAAAATGGCTTACCACCATTTACACTTAGATCAAAACACTCTTGGATCATAGCAGCCAAGTGATTGTCCTTTAACCAGCATTTACAAGCCTCATTAGTGTATCAGTGACATTAGGTTAGCAAACCTAGATGTCTAATTTGAAAGCTCTTATTATTGAAGGTTCACAGCCTTTCTAATGAGTAGTTTATAATGAGTTGTTTTGTTTCCTTTTAATAAGAGACACTGAAACTGTAACTGTGGTTTTGTTAATCTAGGGAATTCCCAGATAAAGAAAATCCCTCCACCCACACTTAGAGTCTTGGATGAGTTGCCTAAAGCCCTGAAAGGTAAAGTGGTGTACCCAAGGTGATGCTGTCTGTATGTGTCAGTAGCAGAACTTGAACTCCAGACTTCATGGAAATGTGAACAACAAAATATGAACATTGAGCCTGAAGGTTATAGATTTTCTCTTTGTTTCAAGAATTTGTTATATTTTATTTTTCCATTATCTCCATTTCTAAAAATATCCCTCCTCACCCACACACTCAGAAAGATGTCCCTTGTAATAAGAAAGAAAGAGGGAAAATAAATTTGGCATCATATGAACCCAATGTTGTGTGGAAAGCTCCATGCCATTAGATCTTCAGTTCTCAAAAGAATTGTATATTTTCTCATTTCTTCTCTATTGTTGTCCTTTTAAATAGTAGAAATTAAACATTTTATTATTGTTTTATATGAGTAAACTGAATTGTGTTATATGTGAGTAGTAGAATATTATTATGCAGAAGAAACAAATATTCAAAGAAAATTTAGAAGACTTATTAACTGATGCAGCATGAAATAAGCAAAAAGCAATTTATAAGATAATTACAACAATGTAAAAGAAAATGACCTTGAAAATCCTCACAGTTCTGAGCACTATAGTTAAACACTGAGACCTCAGAACATAAATGGTGAAATATAACTCCCAACTTTTTGAAGAGAGTTGGGAAAATATGGGTGCATAATGAGGCATATGTTGTCAAATATAGCCAATGTGTGAACTTCTTTGCTTACTGATATTTTGACCCAGAAGGAAAATGATGGCAAAGAGAAATTGGTGAGGAGTTGGAGGGTGGTCACTAGGAATTAATAGCAATATATAATAAAAAGACCACAAAATTGCAAAAATAAGTATTATTCTTGAAAATTTGGAATTTTAGTAACATAGTTTTGGAGGTTTTATGTAGGTGTCTAAGAATTTTACCTAATGTCTATATTTTTACCTTCTTTACTGAGCATGAAGAGGAAAAACAAATTAATTGAGTTACTATTATTAGTAGCTTTTGTTATTGACAAAGCTTCTAATTGACAATGATTCATTTAAGCATCAGAGGTACCTGACTCATCATACTGACTTCAGAAAAAACATGGAGCTATAGGGATACCTATTTAAATATAGAACTATCAACTTGTGTAAATGATTTATTATTCAAACTAAATATTCTCAGAGCTCCTTTTCTGACTCAATTATGTACAGAAAATGAAAGAACATTTGTAGGAAAATACAGTACAGCATCATTATGCCAAACTTCACTAATATATAGCCTTGCCCAAAAAGTATGTCCTCTGAAATATAGTCACACTTAAAGAAAGTCTGATATAACAACATTCGTCTCTAATTTTCATATTAATTATTTTCTAATTATCACATTTAAGAAAGCTTCCACTGTACAACAGTCCTCTATTTTTAGTGGAAAAATTCATTCAGCATAATTTTATTTAGGATCCAGTTTTTGCTTCTCTGAAAACAGTTAACTTCTTTCCTGGATGTAGTGGTGCAAGTCCATCATTTCTGCTATTGGGGAGACCAAGATTTGTACATTACTTGAACTCGTGAATTCGGAGATGTAGGAGGGCTAAAGTCAATTTGTTCTCTGCATAAAGTTCTAAATCAATACAGGGAAATCCTAGGGTTAGGTGGCCACCTGGTTGCCTAAGGAGGGTCTAACTTCCCTAGGTTAGAAAGGAAGCTGGTCAGTGGTTCTATTTTAATTAGGAGTGGGACTGGGTCACATTGCATTGCTTCCCCCCCTCCCCAACTGCATGTAGATACAATTTTAATAGTCATTTTCTGACATTTTTTAATCCATGTTCTCCCCTCCCAGCCTCTTCCTCAAGACAGCAGGAAATATACTATAGGTTGATATATATACATATATATAATACATATACACACACACATTTTTTTTCCAGGTTCATCATGTTGTGAAAGAAGATCTGTAGAGAAAAATTCAAAGAATGGTACGCTTCAATCTGCATTCTGTCTCTGTCTGTTCCTTCTGTAGTGGAGAATAGCCTTTGACATTATGAGTCCCTTGGAATTGTCTTGGATCCTTGAATTGCTAATAAGAGTTGTCATTCACAGTCCAGCATTATACATTATTGCTGTTACTATTTTCAATAATTATCTGGTTCTGCCCCTTTCATTTTGCATCACTTTATATACATCTTTCCAGGTTTTTTGTGATTGTCCTGCTTATTGTTTCTTATGGCACATTAGTATTTCATGACAATTATATACCACAACTTGCTCATCCATTCCTCAATTAATGAATATTCCTTTAATTTCCAATTCTTTGCCACCACAAAAAGATCTGTCCTTTTAACCTAACTGATCTCCTTGAGACACAGATCTAGTAGTGGTATTACCAGGTTTGAACAGTTTGATGGTTCTTTGGGCATTGTTCTAAACTGCTTTCCAGAATGGTTGAATTAGTTCACAGCTCCACCAACAGTGTATTAGGATCACAATTTTCCCCACATTCTTTCCAACATTAATTGTTTTCCATTTTTTGTCATATTAGCTAGTCTGATAGTCTCAATCTTAAAGAGAGTAGAGGAAAGAAGAAGAGAGGAGAGGAGAGGAGAGGAGAGGAAAGGAGAGGAGGGAAGGGAGGGCAAGGTGGGGAATAGGAGAGGAGGGGAGGGGAGAGGAAAGGAAGATGGGGAGAAAAGAGCAGGTGAGTGGTGTTATGAGGAAGATTATTAAGTTATCATTTAGGAGACCTAACAGGAAGGGCTGGAGAATTCCACATGGAATGGAGAAGCAGGAAGTGGCTTGCTTTGCTCTCTGAGACAGACTCCATGGTGGTTGGGACAAGTTGTAAGTGACCCTGGGAGACCTCAGAGCTAGTGGAGCTGCACCCTGATTCTCTGGGATCTTGGAGAGTGGTGAAGATTGAAAGCAGAGGACATCAATCCTACAAGAGAGCAGTGAGTAGGGAAGTGGCCTGTGATCTGGTGGACAGCTTGCAGACTTCCTCTCCCTACTGGGCTACTTTGGACCATCAGTTCTGGAGGAGTTGGTTCCTGGCATCCTGATAACATCTCTGGACTCTGCTGTGAGGATTCCCACTCCAGTCCTGTTATTCTCTGGGCCCTGCCTGGCTTAAGTCTTAGATGAGAGTAGTTAAGTCCCTCCCCTGACCCTGTGGTTTGCCCTTAGTCTGAAAAGTATAGAAACCCTTATTCTCATCCTTTACCATAGTTTCAATAATTAAATTGTTATAAACTCTTGCCTTTTGCCTGCTAGTCTCCATAGGCCCTTGCCTAGAAGGTGCAGAGTGACAGTTAGGGCCACTTCTGTTAACAGATACCTCCTTAGCAGTTAAACCCAGTCTCCCTGCCTTGTTTGGTCCTGCCTTCTGTCATTCCTGTCTCCCTCACACCCACTGAGCCCACAAAATAATATTTAAGGCAACAACCCTGGTCATTCCCCATTATAGTTGAGAGGAGAGGGAGCTACTGGATATTACTTGTAATTCAAACAATATTAATTGTTATCAAATAACTACAGTATAAATTTCACATATAAGCACTGTTTTGCCCTCTAATTTTAGGTTAAATACATTAATAAGCATCAATTCTATAGCAAAAACTAATATGTAATGTCATTCCATATTCAATAATAGTGGTTGAAGGCAATTCTCATTCAGATAAATTTAAATCTTGGCCCTAAGCTCAAAAAAATTGCAATAAAACTTTTCTCCCCTTTTTCTGTTGTTGTTTTGGCATGATGGATATGCACTGGTAATACAAAATAAAATAAAATAAAATGTTGGCGTATAGTGATACATGTGACACTTGAAATGTTCTTGAGTTGTAACTCTCCCTGTGACTCGTAGAGCACTGAGTAGTAGTACAAAGTGATCAGAGAGCCCAAAACTACTCAGCTCTGCCATATATAGCAGGGAAGAAGCCATAGACAATAATAAATGAATGAACATGACTGTGTTCCAATAAAAGTGTATTTTAAAATGTAAAAAGCATTCTTAGTATAGAAACATTGTTGTTATTGTTCAGTTGTTTCAGTCCTATCCTACTCTTTTTAATCTTATTTGGGGGTTTCTTGGCAAAGATATTATAGTGACTTGCCATTTCCTTCTCCAGTTCATTTCACAGATGAAGAAACTGAGACACACAAGGTAAAGTGACTTGCCTAGGGTCACACAATTAGAAAGAGTCTGAGGCTAGATTCAAACACAGGAAGATGAGTCTTCCTGACACCAGGCTGACACTCTATTCTCTGCACCACCTAACTACCCTTAATATTATTAATGTAGCCTAAATTTGTGTTGGCTTTTTATCTGAAAATCATTCTGCTGACTCATATTGAACTTGCAGTATATTGATTCCCAGATTCTGCCCCACTGAATGGAGCACCCAATATTGATGAGCTATCAGGTCTATTGAGGTATTGAAGTTAAAATTCTAAAGGAAATATACAGAAGAGTCATATAGCATAGCACATCATTACTTAAGAACAACTTTGAAGGTGACATTTTGTCTTCAATTCAATACAGAAAATTCCTCATATAACTATTTGAAATGTCTTCTAATTATATTTTCCTATATTAGCTTAACGAAGGTCTTCTTTCTTACATTAGACTTGATTCCCATACCACTTCCTAGATTATTATTTTAAATTTGTGTAGGCTTTATAGCTTTTCTAAAATGTTTAAGTTGCTCTCTCTTTTAGTTTGCACAGTAATTATATTATCATTTATCAAATATTAGACTAATAAAATTGGTTGCAATTGGTTAGGAATCATTAAAATTAATTTTATGCTTCTGCTATGCTAAGTCAAATGTATTTTGTTTTATATTTACTGCTAATTATTTTACATCTTTCAAATATGGCCACTTTTGTGCTTCATAAAAATAATATTAATTAAGGAAAAAGCTTCCTCAGCAGCACAAGTAAAATCATTTGTACATTAGGGTGGTGATCAAGAGAAGAGTATTTATAATATATACACATACATGTACATACATGTATTCTTCTATTATATGAACCAAAGTTAAAGATGAAAGCAAAAACTAAATATAAGTTTCTATTCTAAATGAATTTATTTACACATGTATAAACATACACACCACACTCCACAATGGAGCAAGTGCCTGTTTGGAAAATTAATAACTCTATGCAGTATTTTACTTTTCCCCCTTTAAATTTCCTGACAATTTTGGCAATAACTTTATCATAGCCTGGAGAGTTGTAAGATTTTTAACTGCATTACACCTTAAAGATGATCTACACCACCCTTTCATTTTACATATGAGGAACATTCGGTCCAAGGTCACACTGAGGTAGGATTTAAATGTAACTGTTTTGACTCCATATGCCGTGCTATTGTCATTCTACCAAACTGCTCCCAAGAGGCATTCTACAAACATTGAACCAATTCTGAGCAGGATATAAGCCTAGAAAAACCACCAAACACTAGGGATGCTAAGATTAATGGAATTAAAAACCTTAGTCCTGCTGGCAGATCTCATTATTGTTATTTCGAGTTGAAGAAAAAGCAGTTTTCACTTAGGTAAGTCATGTTGAGTATTCACCATGTGATCCTCAAAAAAAAAAAAGAAAAGAAAAAAAAGGAATGTTTCTGATGTTGAGGACTTGTAGTTTTCAACAAGAGAACGTCAATGAATCGAACTCTGGTGGGGGTTGTGGGGTGCCAAGCCCCCTGCTACAATATTTTTTTTTCCAATTGCCAGTAGGAAAATACATTTCTAAGCATGAAAGAAACTGAAGCTGCTAGAGGGACTCCGTGATCTGATCATGTTATCAAATGAGTACAATGCAACAGAATAAATATACTTATATCAACAAAATGTTCAAAGGTCTTTTGAACAATATATTTCTACTGCACTGGGGTTTCAAATAACAAGGAAATCAAGAGCATCCCTGTCACTGTGCCTTAAGGATTTTCTGAAGGATGGAGTGGCTCTGTCTCTTTAGAAACTGACTCGCTAGGACAGAGGATGAATTGATTTTAGTTTTCTGAAATAGTCCTTGAGTGAAAGATGTTGAATTTGTGCACTAGCGATACAAAGGTTCATTTTGTAGACTCAATAACATATTCACATTAAGGTTATAAGAGAGAAATGATTTGATTATGCCAGAAATATATTTGTCGCAATGTAAAAAACAGATGTAAAACAGAGAAACCAGTATAAAGAGAGTCAATTGGATCCAAAGTTGGACATTTTCCTCTAGTCTGCTACAAATCATTTAATTACAGGGACAACTCTGGTTTCCCTACTTTTTGTCATGTATCATTCATTTTCTCCACTTCTCCTAGATATGAAATCAATCTGGTCAAATGTCAGTGTTCAAAGCTGATTTCTTCCCATGATAAAATTCCCTACAATAAGATTTTGTAAAATCTATAAGGCTTTCTATTATTATTATTAATTCAGAAAGCCAGTTTGCTTTTTGAAGGCAGATGTAAATGATGTTAAGAGGGAAAAATTTTTCTTCTGATAATCAGGAATGAGCTAATTTCTTATTGGGGAATTCTGTCACTTTTTTCCTAGTTTCCTTGGTGAAGGCAAGCCTAATCAACTCATTCAACTACCTATATGCTTCTTTCAACATTACTATTCTGAACACAACTCCAACCAGATAAACATGTAACACTATAAAATGACAAAAAGGGCAGGAGCATCCAAAGAAGTTTAAAAAAAAAAGAAAGGAAAAAAAGCTCACAATCTTACAATCTTCTTAAAGAGTGAAGATATGTAACCTTTAGCCATAGCTTAAACCTCCTGTAGGTCTCAAAGAAACAAAAAAAAAAGTTTAATATTTCCCATTTCATTTTGACAGAACCTAAACACCTTTAAGAGAAAGACAAAAGGTAGCAAGGATTTTAAGGAGGACAGAAGAGCCCTCTTCAGTTCCATGCCACACAACAGAATCAAGAAACTTGAAAAGAATCCAAAGAACAAAAATGATTAAAGAGTTCAGAAAAAAAAGCTGTAAGAGGGAAGACTGCAGGAATTTTTTTAAACTTAGAGAAAAAAAAGTAAAATGGAGGTTTTTAATGAGCTAGATTCTTCCTACTATATGAAAATGGGGTAAAAATAGACTGCTCATCCTTAAAGAAACATTAAGGATGACCTAGCAATTTTCTTTTTCCAACAGAATATGGTGAGGAAGGGAAATAAAATGGGAGGTAGGTGAGGGGAAAAGGGCATAGAAGGAATATACGCACATATACATCCCCACCACCTTCTGCATTCAGAGACATACTATATTCATTACAGTGGGCCAAGCACAACTTTGGTTCCAATGATACTTGACTAGGAGGAACCAAAGGTTAGTAAATTTAAGGAATATTCTGTTACACTTTCTAGCCTCCCTCTGCTCATTTACACAGACCACTAGCTCTTATTACATTATCTAGAGAGAGGCTACACTTATTTTTTATGAGACAATAGGAAGAACCCAAAACACACAAAATGTGGAACGAGCTCCAGGAAAACAAGGATATGAATGCCCTAATCATTGAGTTGTGCAATAGTCTAGCCATTCTGAAAGGTATTTGGAACTATGACCATTGAATGGTCTATACTCCAAAGCTATCAAAAAAGGAGGAAAATAACTCATGTGTACAAAAAATAATTATGGTAGTTGTTTTGTTTTGTTTTGTTTTGTTTTTGTAGTGGCAAAGAACTGGAAATTGAGGATGTACCCATCAATTGGGGAATGGCTGAATAATAATAATAATGTATGTGGATGTGATGCAATATTTGTGTACCATAAGAAATTATGAAGGGACAGTTTTAGAGAAGCCTAGAAGATGTGTATTGAATGAGGCAGAGTGCAGTGAGCAAAGGAGAACAACAATTTATGCAATGCTGTATAGACAAGCAACAAACAACTCTGAAAGACTCAAGAACTTTGACCAGCATAATTTACAACCACAATTCTAGGAGACTCAGGAAGAAGCATGTTCCCCATTTCTTGACAGAAAAATGATATATAGAGAGTACAGAATGAGACATATTTTTTTTGGACATAGCCAATGCAGGGATTTGTTTTCTTGACTATACATATTTGTTACAAGTGTTACATATTTGGGGTTTTTTTTCATAGGAGGTAAAAGAGAGAAGGCAGATTTTCATTAATTGAAAAAATAAAATGTAATTTAAAAAAGAATTTTAAGGCATAACAGTAATTTGGGATTAGACAAGGAAGAATAATCTTAAATGAGAACAGTAGAGTTAGGATAGATATTAGGCATTGCATATTTCCTTAATGTAAAGGTTATTAAACATTGTGATCCCCGGAAATCATTCACTAATGTATGGAGATTTTTTATTAAGAGCATATACAGATAATTTTTCAGATAATTTAACGAAATGTGACATTTGCCATTTCTGAAGTTGGTTAGGTTTGTAAAATACTGTCAGCTGAAACTGGTTATTTTCGTACAAACACTACAGTTCTGATAAATGTGTCTAGTCTAGGGCTTCTTAACCTTTTTTTTTTTTTTTTTGTCCCTTCAGCAGCTGGGTTAAATTTTTGAAAACCCTTCTCAGAATAATATTTTAATAGGTAAAAGCATAAAATTACAAAGGAAACCAATTATATTGAAATACATGTATTTTTTAAGTTCAAGGATCCCAAGATAAGAAGCTTTGTGGTTGGCGGAATCAATTAGAATACTATGGGTTTCTGCCATTAGACTATTCTTAGTTGTTGGAAACTGAAAAAATTGTGATTAAACCTGTAGTTTGTCTTTTTGTATAAAAAAAGGTAACATTAAAATCCATGAAAATTTTTATGATTAAAGTCCAGGTTCTGAAATTTCCAGACTTCTGAAATAGCTCTGGACCAAGATATTAACAAAAGCAATAGCCAGAAGTGTTTGGATTTGGAACTGATTAAGTACTACTGCAGAACCCTGTAACAAAGAAATCCAGAAGAGCCCCAAATCTATACATTTCAACCAACTCTACAATCAGTCAATTTGACAACTTTAGAAGGACAAGAGTATCCTAATTGGCTAGCAATATCTTGAAATGCCATTTTGTACAAGAGCTGAAAAGCATGGAAGAACCAGAATGAAACAGAAGAAATAGATAATATATTCTACATAATTATCTACTATAGCCAGTGTAAAAATCCATGGAGCATCATAGAATCCATCCTAAGATGTGAACTCCTAGTTTCTTCTAGTGAAAGACAAAAAAAAAAAAAAAAAAAAAAAAAAAAAAAAAAAAGATCACGTTATACCAAAAGGGGAAAACTAAGCAGCTTTATACAACTTAGAATTTTAACATTTAACACTGAAAGAAACCATAGTGATTATCTAGTCCAATATCCTCTATTTTACAGATAAGAAAACTGGGGTAAGTAGGATTACGTTACTTGCCAAAGGGAATACTGCTAATCAGTGGCAGAATTGGGTCTCAAACCCCAGTTTCCTGACTTTTCAGCTCTTGAAATGATGAGCACAGTAAAATAGAAGTAGATCCTTCTATTTAGTTCATCTACCCTGCATTGCATCAGTGCTCAAAAGGAGGAGCTTTTGGAATACTCTGAATTACTGAATAATCTGAAGTTGTAGAGTAGAATCCTTTGATATATCTGTTAGCAAAAAAGCTCTGAGTATCCCTAAGCAGTGGTTCCATTTTAAGTGAAAAAGCAATGAATATATGTTTATGTATACATATATGTAGGTATGCAAATTATATGTATTCACATATATATATATAAATCAAAAGAAACAATTGAATAATTGATTTTTTTCAGCAAAATTTCAGAAATGAAGCTTTGGCATATCATGCTGAGATGGTATTAAGAGATTAGTTGTAGCAGATCACAAGACTACGGAAGACATTTAGTTTTTCACCCCTGAAAAACTCAACTATAAACTGTCCTCTTTCTGAGTTGTAATTTTATAATGCTAATGAAATAGGTTTTAAAATTATTATCATAGGATCATATACATGAAAACAAATGGAACCTTAGAGATAATTTAGTTTATGACTCCTCCCTGACAATTTCGTAGATGAAAAAACTGAGCCCCTGAAAGATAATCAAGTGGATACTGGTAGTCAATGACTGGCTTCATTATTCAATTAAAACTGCTCTCCCAGGGCAGCTGGGTAGCTCAGTGGATTGAGAGCCAGGCCTAGAGATGGGAGGTCCTGGGTTCAAATCCGGCCTCAGCCACTTCCCAGCTGTGTGACCCTGGGCAAGTCACTTGACCCCCATTGCCCACCCTTACCAATCTTCCACCTAGGAGTCAGTACACAGAAGTTGAGGGTTTAAAAGAAAACTGCTCTCCCCAATGATTTCTTAATTGCCAAATCTAATGGACTTTTCTCAGTCCTCATTCTTTTTTATCTCTTTGCAGCTGTTGACACTGTTCATCATTCTGGTTGACTATTTCTTCAAGTCTTCTTTGCTGAATCTTCATGCAGGTTATGCCCATTAATCATGGATGTCCTACACCCTCTTGTCTGCTTCTACTATACTCTCAGTGATCTCATTAACTCCTCTGGGTTCAATTATTTCTATGCAGATAATTTCCAGATCTATTTTTCTAACCCTCTCTCCCGAGTTCCAGTCTTAAATCAAATAACTTAAATCAATAACTGCCTTCTGCCTTCTGAACATCTCAAACTGCAAGTCTGATAGGCAATTGGAATTCAACAAATAAAACCGCCACTGCCACCCCAAATTCTCCTGAAGTACCAATTTTCCTATAACTATTAAGCACATTATCCTCCTAGTCATCCATATTCACAACCTACATCATTCTGAACTCTTCACTCACATCCACTCTACATATTCAGTCTTTTGTTGAGCTTTCATCTTTCTACCTTCACATCTCTTATAGATGTTGCCTTCTCTCCAGTCACCATACTGTTATAGGGTTTCATCACCTCATGGCTAGACTATTTCCATAGACTTCAGGTTCTTCTTCCTGCCTCAATTCTCTCATCACTCCCATCCATTCTCCACTCAGATGCCAAAGGGATTTTTCCTAAAGGGAAGATTTGATCATGTCATTATGCTACCTAAAAATCTCTAGTCACTTCATTTTTTTTTTCAGAATAAAACATAAAAGGCTCTCTTTAACATTTAAAGTCTTTCATAACCAACCACACTTTCCTACCTTTCCCATTTTCTCACATTTTACTCAATATATTCTACAATCCAGTGATAATATCCTAGATGCTGGTCTGGGGGCACAATATTCCATTATCTTACCTCAGTGCTTTTTTACTGGATATCCTCAGTGCCTAAAA
Source organism: Gracilinanus agilis (assembly GCF_016433145.1). Lineage (NCBI taxonomy): Eukaryota > Metazoa > Chordata > Mammalia > Didelphimorphia > Didelphidae > Gracilinanus > Gracilinanus agilis. The sequence goes on from NC_058134.1 coordinate 127,920,629, forward strand.
TGTTCTTCCTCATCTTTGCTTCCTGGCTTCCTTCATCTTTCAGATCAAATCCCATGTTCTGAGGGAGACCTTTCTTAGTCCTCTCCTTACCACCACTCCCATGACTAATACCTTCCTTCTGAAATTATCTTTCATTTACATTTTATGCTTTACTTCTCAGTAGAATGCAAGTTCCTTAAGGGCAGGCACAATGTAGTTGTCTTTCTTTTTTATCCCCAGTACTTAGCACAGTGTTCAGTACAGTATGTGTATAGTACAAAATTAGTAGATGCTTGTTTAATTGACAGGCTGAATGAAGATTTGAATTCAAGTCCTCTGATTCCAAATCTATCCATACTCTGAAATTTATCAATTTCTACTCGGACAGGTATCAGTAAACCAAAGATCTCTGGGTTCAAGTTGTTGTTATTGTCCTGTCTCTCTATGACCCCATTTAAGGTTTTCTTGGGAAAAATACTGGATTGGTTTGCTATTTCCTTCTCCAGCTCATTTTACACATGAGAAAACAGGCAACCAGGGTTAAGTGACTTGCCGAGGGTCACACAGCTGGTAAGTGTTATGAAACTAGATTTGAACTCAGGAAGATGAATCACTGTACCACCTAGATGCCGTGGGTTTTGAATAGTTGGCACAAATTGACCTTTCTTGAATGTGCTGATGTGACAGACTTCCATAATACAGAAATTCTTCCAATGGAGAAAAGAAATCTTAAATCTTTTAAAATATGTCATATATTTACTGATTATTCAAAAAGTACAAATAGCAATACTTGTATGGTCAAGTTTATTCTTTATGACTTGTGATTTCTATTATATTTTTGTACTATTCACTTTGAATCCATAGGTTTACCTACCCATAGAGAAACTAGTACATTATAGGCAATTATAGAGTTCATTCTGAAGGAAAAGAGAATAGGGGCTGGGAATATTTTTAACATTTTATCATCTTCACTAATTCAGTTTGTATACCTTCTCCAAAAACTTAAGAACAGGGAGAAGAATGCCAATTTGCTTATTTCATCTTTGATTCAGTTACCTTCTTTGTTAAAATTAAATTTTATTTATAATGAACAAAAAAGAATCAATTTCCTTCCCTGTCACTGGAAAAAAACTATAACAAATTTACAGTCAAGCAAAATAAATTCCTACATTGGTTATGTCCAAAAAGTACACGTTTTATGCGCAATCCTACATCTCTACCTCACAAATAAAGCCTTATCATCTTCTTACAGTGAGTTTTCAGGGCATTGTACTAAGTCAAAACCCTTCAGTTTATGATTTAGGAAACTGAGCCCCATAGAGATAAAATGACTTGCCCTGCAAGTAGCAGAGCTAGGCCATGACCCAAGGTAATTTAATATATAAGCCAGTGATTTTTTTATTGTACCATAATGCCTTAAGTCCTTTTCCTTATAGGAAGAATATATTTGCCCAATTTTTTATTTCACTAGAAAATCGTTATCATAACAAGTACAATCACAAAACCATTAAATGTAGATTATCACGTCATTAAAATACTATAATAATGGGTTGTCTACTTCTTTTTCCACCAGTATCTTGACCAGAAACATCATCCTTTAGGATTGAGTAGGAAAATTCCTAATTAGTTGTATATATAAACAAACTTTCTTCCAAATTTCTCAGAGCCTTTTGGAAATAATGTTTTTTTTTTCCTTTAGAGATGACCTTATTTATTATTGCATCATCTCCACATAAAGATTTATAACAAATATTCTTTTTTTAAAATCAACATTTATTGATGTCTTTCATTTTTATATCATCCAAATTTCTCCCTGAAATCCTCTCCCTCTTTACTCCCAGAGAAATATCCCATATATTTTTTAATAAAATAAGGAATGAGAGGGAAAAAAACATAGCAAAGCCAAACCATGATAAAAAATGCTAAATGTTAATAAAATCTGACAATATATGGACATGGACACCTATTTTACTATCTCCAAAGGAATGGGGGATGGGAGGAATGTCTTCTCGTAGCTCTTTTTGGGGACCAAGCTTATCTGTCTTAGTTTTGATTGAATATATTCTAATACATTTTAAGAAATGGGCAAACAGAGGTTAATAAGGATTAGGGACTCATTTCAAAGTTACATATAGCAAGTCTATGGCAGAACCAGAAAAAGGAGCCTAGACTCTTGCCTCAATCCATTAGACCATGTTGTTTCTCAGGATAACTACGGTTAAGCAATATCAGTTCATCAGACTATAAAATAATTGAGAAAATACTTATTTTTTCAAGCCTGAATTGGCATGTAAAGACGGATTGGTTGATGAAGTTAGTCATGTGAAGGATGTTTTTGAGGAAATAAATTTGACAGGCTGTCAAAACTTTTTAGGGGGAGAAATGCTGTACAGAATTGCTCTAAGGAATATGTGTCAATTTGGTTCTTTTATTACTACATCACATTTTGATGCTGGATAAGTGATCCCCAAGGACTTGTTCTAGAAATTGTGTTGAAATAAGGGCAATCAGTTTTACAGGAATTTGCTTAAAGGTATTGGTGAATTGATTAGCTTCATTCCAAAGTTTTACACTAAGGTATTATAATTAATTATGAATGTGCATTGCTCTCTGCTAGAGAGTAAGCTAGAAAAGGGTAGGACTTATGTCTTATCTAATCTTTTTTAAAATCTTATTCAGGATCTATCAGTTTTATATAGGTAATCAATTAATAAATATATTAATTACTACTGCCAGGCACTGTACTAAGCTTAGGATACAATGAAAAGAAGAAGAACGATCCCTGCTTTCAAGGAGCTCACAACCCAATAGGAGAGACAACATGCAAACAACTCAGGACAAGTATGTCACATATAAGATAAATTTGAAATAATTCCCAGAGGGAGGACACTAGTATTATAGGGGATTAGGAACAGATTCTTATAGGTGAGACTTTAGTTGGCACTTGAAGAGAGTTGTAGGTGCCAAGAGGTGGAGATGAGGGGCAAGAACATTTCAGGGATGTGAGGACATTCAGCTACTGTCAATGTCCAGTCAAGGAACAACAAAGAAGCCATTGTCAGTGGATCACAGAGAGTTGAAGGGTGAGAGGATAGAGATTAGAAAATTGGAAAGGTGGAGATGACCAGGTTCTGAAGGACTTTGAACACTGAAAAGAGGGTTTTATATTTCATGTGGAGGTGACAGGGAACCACTGAAGTTTATTGAGTAGGAGGCTGACATGGTAAGACTTGTGCTTTAGGAAAATCACTTTGACAGCTAAAAGGAGGATAGAATGAAGTGGGAAGAGACTTTTGGCAGAGAGACCAACCAGTAGGCTATTGTAATAGTCCAGGCATAAATGGATAACATCCTACACGAGGTTGGTAGCAGTGTCAGAGGATAGAAGGCAACATTTGAGAAAGATGTGATAAAGGTAAAATTCAAGAAATATTTAATTTTCTGATTTGTGTAATATACTGGATTCATCAAACATCTATTAAACACATTGGTGCCAAGCACCATGCTAAGCATTGCTGGGGTTATGCAAAGACAAAAAAAGTCTCTGCCCTCAAAGATTGGGCTTTTTACTATGTCATGTCAGAATTATCTTATTTCCTTTTATGGAAAGTGTTCCCAGACTGGTGGGCAAATCAGGAGAAATTGTGTAAAGTTCCTGTAGATTTTAGCATTTTACAAAGTTTCTCAGGCTATTCTTGTGGTCATCTCTTGGGGAGTGATGTACACTAGAAAATAGTATATATACATATGTGTGTGTGTGTGTGTGTGTGTGTGTGTGTGTATTTGGAACAGATTCAACAGCAAAGCCCAAAAGAATAGTCATTAATGGTTTGGTATCATCACAAAGGGAGGATTCTAGTAGAACACCCTAGCAGCCTGAACCATTTAGCATTTTTATTGGTGACTTGAATAAAAGTATAGATGGCATGCTTAATAAATCTGCAAATGACACAAAATTGAGAGGGATGACTGTCAGGATCCAAAAGCATCTTGACAGGCTAGAACAAGGGATGCAATCAAATAAGGTAAAGTTCAATAGAAACCGATTCCTAACATATAAAACTGTCTGATAATGGGCTGGGTTGACTTTCAAATTGAGATTAGATGGTCACCTGTCAGGAATGGTATAAAGATTTATCTTAGTCATCTTCCTAACCTGTTACTGCTGTTGTCACAACTGCCCTCTAGGGCCATATTGGCCTAATTGTTGAGGGCCCATTATATCTAGCTTGTCCCAGATCTCCAACTATATTTCACCTCTTCTATCTTCCTGACATGCTACCTGTGCATTCCCACCTATACAGACCCAATCATTCACTCACCTATTCCCACCTCTTGCTCTGGCAACAGTAATCTAATCAAGATCACCATTTGGGGGGGGGGGGGGGGACCTTGTCATTTTAATCAATCAATCAACAAACATTTAATTTAGTGCTTATTATATACTAGGAGCTGTGCTATTTGACTGACCTGTGGCTATCCCCACCATCCCTATATTTTTCCCTACAGGGAAGGGAATACAAGTAGCCTCTCCCTATTAGAATATAAATTCCTTCATGGATGAGAATGTATTAAAAGATAAGCTGGGACAGACCCTGGAAAGTTATGAGGCCTGGGAGGCAGGGTAGAACCCTGAATAAATAATACCCCAATTCCTTCCCTTTCTCCCCTGCCAAAAAAAAAATCAAATGAAGCCTTAAAGCATCACTGAGTTTAGAAGGGATCTATCTCAGAGGTAGACCAGTCTAAGCCATACTGAAAAGTCTTCTTTCTAAAAGATTTATTAGAGGTCATCCAGTCGACACTTTAAAACTTCTCATGAAAGGTAATTCACTACCTCCTGAGGTAACCTGTTTCATTTTTGAACATCTCAAACTATTCGAAGCTTTTTCTTACATTTGGTCTAAATCTCTTTATATGTAACTTTTGGCTTCTGGACTGGGAGTGAAAGAACGTATGTTTGAATATTACCCCTGCTACTCTTTGCAGTATGTTAAGACCTTAGGCAGAACTTCTGTGGGTCTCAGTTTCCTTATTTGTAAAATGAAGTATTCGAACTAGATAAACTCTAAGATCCCTTCAAGTTCTAAAACTATGATCCTCACTTACTGATAATATACAAGCCTGTTGGGTTTTTTAATTTATACAAACCCAGCAGCAATGTTTCTTCTGTGGGGAGTCAAAGTTGTTAGGAAATAGGGAAGGAAACATAAGTGGTAATCTATTTAAGGAAGGCTGCAACATGACAACCAGGTATCTAAGGAAAAAGAATAGGAAATTGCTGTAGAGTGAATTTTCTATGTAACCCTGGAAAAAATCATACTTATCTTTCTGTTTGCCCTTCCCTTAAAAATAGATTTTAAAAGTTGACATTTATCTTAACATGTGGGTGATATGCTTCAGTAAGGAAAGGAAATGAGAATTCAGGCTATTGAAAATAGCATGCCATCTTGGACCTCAGCAGGTTTGGAAGTTGTACTTTCTTGGGTCAAACCAATGGCCATCTGCCTTCTTGGATCTCTTGGTGCTCAACCTATTTACCCTGGCATTTGCAATTCCCTGATGTTAACTTATTGCCATAAAAGTCTGCATGTGTTCATCCTTTAAGGTTATTTCCCAGCCACTAACTTAGAGTTTGGCAATAACCCTTCTCTCCTTCAGTGTTTTTCTCCTTCTCCCACCAAAAAAAAAAAAAAATCAAAGAAGCCTTAAGGGATCACTGAGTTTCTGAATTAGAAAAGGGTCTCAGAGGTCAACTAGTCTAACCACACCTGAATAAGCCTTCTTTCTACAAGATCTACATTCAGCAATCACTTGAAAATTAATGAAGGGAAGCCCACTACTTCTTGAGACAGTCTATTCCATTTTTTGGATGTTTCTAATTATTAGGAAGCCTTTCCTAACATTGAACCTAAATCTGGCATTATGGAACTTCTTCTGCCTTAATTCCTGTTTCATTTCTCCATTTCCTTCCTTTAGATATTACTAGTTCTGTGACCCTGGACAAGTCACTTAACCTCTGTAGGCCTCAGTTTTTTCATCTATAAAATGGGGCTAATAATATCTATTTTAAAATTCAAATGAGATAATATTTTTGTAAAGTAAAATAAACCAAAAAAAATTTTAATTAAGTACTTTACAAATATGAAAGAACTACAGAAATGCTAGTTATTATGATTAGAAATGTTTCCCCAGATCATATTATAAAAGGTTTGTAAAGAGAGGAGATAAAAAAGTTGGAATATAGGAGACACGAGAAAGAATGGAGTCTAGCTGATTACAGAAGATTCCACTTTTGAAATATTGATATTTCAAATGATTTTGAATGGCTTCTAACACCTAGGCAAGGCTGCTTATAGGTTTCCAACTGTGGGAAACAAAATATAGGTTGCTTCATTTTCCATTCTATATTGGTGAATAGATTCAAAACTCTTCTTAAATAAAAGCAAAATATACATTAGGATCTCCTTTTTACTGTTCTGTTTTAGGAAGTCAATAGCATCCTTCACCTACCACACAAGACTATACACTCATAGCTAACTTAAAATATTTGCTGTTTTTTTATCTGAAACTTTCTGAGGGAATAATAATAAATCACCAGTTAAGCATCTGCAAAATGATGTATGTTTATTTAAGAACTAAAAACGGTTTTCTCTGCTTTCATTTTGTAGGGATTCTTAGCCTGGGGTCCAAGGGTCCCTAAGAGGTCCATTGATTGATTTCAGAGGATTCTTGAGCTTAGATGGGGAAATGACAAGCTTTATTTCTATACAGTTGGCTCCTTTGTAATGTTAAGCATTCTATTTTATGCATTTAAAAACATTATTCTGAGAATGTGCCCATAGGGTTCACCAGATTGCTAGAAGGGTCCATAACACACAAAACATTTAAGAATCTGTGATTTGGGGGAACTGTAATTAGGAGATTGGGTGGAAGTGAGGGGTGGGGGATGGGAGATCCTAAGATAGATAAGTAATATCAACAAAGAAGTAATAAGTAAAAGTTCTTTAATAAGAAAAACTTCAGGGTAATAAGACAGGCTACCCTTCAGAGAGTAATATGAAGCATGTCTTAGGTCTACAGCAAGTATCTTGTGGGAGAATTAAATTACATTTTTATATGAAAATTCTAGGTTCTGTTACTTTCAGTTCAGCTTGATTAAAATTATTAGCTGGGAGATGCCTAGTCCTGAAATCAAGGAAGGTTTCAGAAACTTAGATGTATCTTATTTTAAAGAAGAAATAGCTAAAAAAAATGTGCTATTCAAGTAAGCTTGATTAATTTTGGGGGGAGGGGAATCCAGTGAATCCATAAATAATAAAAGACTAAGGCTACCTACCTTACTATATCTTCCCAAAACTTTCCCCTCTTCCAAAGATCTTTGTCTGACAAAGGTACCACCATCTGTCCAGTTTCCGAGGTTCACAACCTTGGTATTACCCCAGATTCTTCATTTCATATAGCCAGTCAGTTTTCAAATCTTGATATTTCTACCTTCATAACATCTCTCACATCTGACCCCTCTCTCCACTATATAACTATCACCTTAGTTCAGGTCCTCCATTACCTGTCTTCTAGGACTTTTGTAATAACCTCCAAATTGGCCTCTTGGCCTCAAGTATCTCTCCACTCCAGACCATCCTATATACCACTGTCAAAGGAATTCTTAACCACAGATCTAGCCATGTGATTCTCCTATTTAACTAATTCCATGGTTTCCTTGCCTCTAGGAAAGGAGGAAAGAAAAAAACACATTAATTAAGGGTCTATTACGTGACAGGCATTGTACTAAGCACTTTATAAACATTTTCTTTTTTTTTTATCACAACACACCTTTCACGGTAGGCATGTTCATTATTCCCATTTTACAGATGAGGAAACTGACACAGAGGTTAAGTGACTTTATCAGACTCACACAAATAGAAGGCATCTAAGGCTGAATTTAAAATAAGATCTTCCTGACTCCAGGCCCAACACTCTACTATATCTCCCAGCTGTCTCTTTTTGCAAATATAAATTCCTTTGCTTATTTTTTTAATGTCTTACAAAAACCTAGCCCCTAATCTTTTATTCAGGGATTATTGGACACTATTCTCCCTCCCAAATTAAAAAAAAATATTGTCAAATTATCCTTATCTCCTTTCCTCAGGCATGGCACTCTATCTCCCTTCTATGTCTTTGAATTGATCATCCTACATTCCTGGAATAGACTTCCACTCCACTTTTGCTTCAAAGAATTCCTCTTTTCCATTTAGATGCAGCCCAAGGACCATCTTCTGCATAAAGGTTTTCTTTATTCCAGTACTATATTGTATTTAATCATATTTATGTCTTGTATATAAATTTACATATTAATATGTATATGGATAGATGTGTAGATATATATATTGCATGTCTGTATGTGTGATATGTCTTACATATTATAATGGGAACTTCTTAAAATAGGGTTCATTTTATTCTTTGCACTTGTATTGCCAGACCTCACACAGTGCCTAACTCATAGTAGGCAGCTAATAAATACTTGATTGATTGATTGAAGGTTGAGTTTGTAAAAGGAAAGGTGGAAAAAATGTCAAAACTAAAAGTTTAAGGGCAGGGTTAGCATACTAGAATGAAAGATGAACCAAGATGCTTATTCAGTGACAAGTATGTAGAGACATTACTGAAAAAACTGAATCATATTGATTTTAACATTCTAGCTGGAAATAAAACAAACTCAAAATAAAATTAAAGTTAAGCAGAAGAATGGTTCGTGGATTCTTCTCCAAAAGGCAAATAAAGGAATTGGTAAAATTGGTTTCATCATGTGCCCGAAGGCCACAAAAAACATTATCTCCTGGGACATCAGGTCATTCTGAATTATAATGCTTATCATAAGTAGTTGGAAAAGGACCACCATGGAAATAATTGTAGCATGTACATCAATATCTGTTACAGAGGCTGGGGAGATAAAGAAATTCTATGATGAACTTAATATACCCTTCAAATTAAATAAGTATACAATGATACTTGGTGACTTCAATACAAAAGGATAACTGACCAACAAAAGAGAAATATATTGGAAAATACAGATCAAGAGTGAAAAATGAAAGACTCTAAAGGATCACAGACAACCCAGAAACTTTTAGTATAACAAAACTAACAAACAAAAATTCACTATTTATTGTTATGGTCATTCATTGTTATTTTAAAACTTGTATTATGGAAAATACCAAATTATATGATTTTAAGAATTCCTGAGAGTTCCTGGAAATTCCAGTTTCTCCCTCTGAAATCCCAAACATTGATATTTGTTGGGAATTAGCTAACATTATCTTGAACCTTTTCAGAAACATCCTGCTGTGCTTTCATGCTCTGTTGGGAATTCACTGTGTCCTCTGCCTCCTCAAGCACTGACTCACTTTTCTTTGTCTTGGATTCATTTAGATGATCCCGAAACCTTCTGTTATGAATATCTTCCCTTTTTATTTGTCTGCTTATGCTCAAGGTTTTTGTCTGAGATGTCTTCCTCCTAAAATCTTTGGTAATTTAATTTTCTTCTTTATATTCCATATTACTCAATTTCTGATTTATTCCCCCTTGAATGGTGCATCTCTTGAAAGTCGGACCTCAAAGCTATCTCAGTTTCCTCTCATGCTATGGAATTCACTTCTCACTATCCTCAGTCTCAAGTGACTCTTGGTGTGACAAAACTGGTCTCAATTAGATTCTTTTCCTTTAGATTTTTTTGTACTCCCACATATATGTTGGTATACTGCCCCAGTTTCCTCTGTTCTTTAATTCTCTAGTTAAACACTACTCACCCAACAGGTGAGCTTTTCCCTCAGGAAGATCAAGCATTAGTCTTCTCATATCTCCAATTCCTCTGGTGAGAAGGACAGAGTTGAGTTCCCCTTCTTTTTGCCTCAGAATGGTAGAATTAAAGCAGGGAGTGGGGATGTGTGTGCTAACAGATACTTCACAAGAGGCAAAGGAATCTCTGAGTGAATATCACCCAAACTGTTGATGTTCTTTCTTATCAGCATACCAACTCCAACACTGATCTGACCTGGGGAAAATACACTTGGATTAAATTCCACCATTAATTTCAAATTATTCACTTATTGTCTTGAACAAAAATCATAGCTAATGGCCGGGTACTTAAATAATAATTTCAAATAACATAGGCACATATTTATAAATTAAAAGGCAAAGATTTCCAATTGTAGGCTATGTTGGCTGTAGCTTCCCTTCCTTCTTCCTATTCCCTATACCTATGCCTCCTCTCCACCTATCAAAGAGGGAAAAGAGAAAAAAACATAATCATTCAGAATATAGTTGTTCCCAGGCTGTGCTCCAGGGAGAACAGGAGAAGTCAATTAATGGGCTTTGAACTGGATACCAATTATATCACCATCCACACATCTGCTGTTGTAGCCCATTCTACACTGTGGTCCCGTGACTAGGTCTGATCCACATACGGTTTTGCTTGTATCTGAATAAGCACTTCATTTCTTTTTTCTGAAGTCCTTATCTCTGCTGTCTTCTGTTCACCATTAGGAAAGGAGGAACCACCAGCCATTAGTCTGATCCCCACTTGCATATCCTAGAAAGCAGGGATTTTACTTTACTACATCTTGGAAGTGTCTATACAAAACCAAGGGTTTGACGTAACAGCTAATATTTATGTACCAGGCATTGTGCTTAGCACTTTACAATTATTATATCATTTGATCCTCACAACAACCCCGTGAGGGGAATACTGTTCTATTTTATGGATTGGGGAAACTAAGACAAGTAGCAGTTAAATGACCTGCCCAGGATCACACAATTAGTTATGAGTCCATGGTCAGATATGAACTCAGATCTTCCTGACTTCTGTTGTAATACTTTAACCACTGTATCACCTAGCAGCCTCTAAGATATATTATTTAACTGGTTGCAAGTGGTACAAAAGTTATTTACAACCCAAAGCAAGTCACCTAACCTCTCTAAATCTGCCCTTTATCTGTAAAATGACAATAATAATGTCTGCAGCAGAAAGGATTTTATATGTTATACAAACATAATGTTTGTAAAATATCTTATAAACTTTAAAGTGTTATTATAAGCATTAGCTATAATTTATTTGTGAAGTATAATGGCATTTGCATATTCAAATTGCCTAACTAAACAAACATTCCACTGAGCTATTATACAGGATATGAAGTTAACAGTAGAATAAAATAATTCTTATAAATGTAGTTTTGATTCTTATGGCCCCAGGAAAAATTGGTATTGTAATGTCTTGAACCCTTACAGCTTCTAAGCACCTTTCTGATTTAAATTGGCCACTAAAATGTTCATAGTTCATGGAACATTAGCTTTGGAAGGGACCCTAGAGATCCTCTAATCCAAACAAGTTTCTCATTTGCTAAATTGTAATAATAAATAGTAATAATAATGTTGATGATTATGATGGGGATAACTATTTACATGTATATAGTGCTTTATAATGAGATAATATTGGTAAAATTCTTAGCGCAGTGCCTGGCTCATAGAGGGCACAATAACTGCTTACTACTTCTTTTCTTTTGAACAAAAAATACAAAGTTCACAACTCTTAAGAGGTGTGTAATACAAGCGTCATCACCCCTATTTTACAGAAAAGCCGATCAGAGAAGTTGATTGACTTGTCAGCACACACAGTATGTGAAAGTGGCAATTTGAATTTGAATCCATGTTTTCTGAGATCCCAAGAGCTTGTTATGAGTTCACTCAGCTAGTTAGTGAGAGAGCTGGAAGTAGAATCTCGGTCTCAGGATCCCGAGTCCAGTGATCTTCTCCCAGATGCATGTGTTCCAAATTAGGAATAAGAGAGGGTCGTGAATAGAGCACTGACCTTGGAGTCATGAAGATCTGAATTCATGATTCTCCCTTATATATGCGTGATTCTGGATGAGTCACAACTCTCTGGGCTTCAGTTTTTCTCTTTTGTAAAATGAGAGAGTTGGATTCAGTAACCTCTAACATCCCCCTCCAAGTCCTAAAGATGTGATTCTATGTAACTTCAAAACAATGCAAAGTATCTAGAGGAAACACTGAAACTTTTAATTACCCACAATTTAATTGCATGAAATTATGATTCGATTATTTCTCTTTTAATTGATATACCAACAGACTATGGTGTAACTTCTGTGATACCAAAAATTAATAGAATTATCAATATCCCCACCTAGTAGGTATCATTTGTTAGGTAATGAAATTCTTGTGGTCGTTATTAGTTGTGGTCAGCAAACCAGTTTTCAGAAACAGAATTCTGCATCCTCAGAAACACTTCAGGATAGAGCAGTCACTGTGACACAAGATTGATGAAATGAAACACCCAGCCATTGTTCACTTTTATGGAAGGGTATTGGGTGGCAGAGATAAGATTAATTGAACTACTTGCCGATTTGACAACTGGATGATAGTGCTGAGCTAATTAGCCTAACACTGCACTTCAAGGAGGGGATAATTAGTGCATTAAATGAAGAAACCAAGATATCTCCTCTGAACCAGAAGATTCTGCTGAGGGATTTTTTTTTTTGCATGCTGGAAAACAAATGATAATCTCTAAATAAATCTTTTAATTTTTCCACATAATATTGAATAAAATTAAGAACTGGCACTAGCATCCATAAAACTATAGTCAAAGTATCGCTTTGAATTCCTATTTTACCTTGAATAAAGCCCTGTTTGCACAGCTTAGCAGGGATGCCAAACACTTTAGGAACTCCTATAACACACTGTTACAACCCAACAAAGCAGGTTCTCTAAGTGTTAGATACTTCACTTTGTTGTTTAGGTGTTTTTTCCTTCCTGTCTGACTCTGTGACTTAGGAATTTTCTTAGTAGAGATACTAGAATGGTTTCCCATTTTCTTCTCCAGATCATTTTACAGATGAAGAAACTAAAGCACAGGGTAAGTGTCTTGCCAGGGTCACATAGCCGGTAAGAGTCTGAGGCCAGATTTAAATTCATGTAGAGTCTCCCTGATCCTAGGTTCAGCATTCTATACCCTCTGCAACCAAGCTTTCCTATATTTAACTTCTGGGTTAGTAAACGAAACATTGCAAAATAGCCCCTCACAGTTTTTCTTCTGTCTAATAGCTCTCCCTGGTCACCATGTACTCAGTCTTTCCTCAAACTGATATGTAGAACTCAAATTTAGAAAATACTGTATTACTGTATTAGTCTCTTAAAGGATCTGCACCAGCACCTCAACTTAACTATTTTACTAGCTGTGTGACTTTGGACACATTACTTAACCTCTCTGGGTCTCATTTCTTCTTCTTTAAAACAAACAAACAAACAAACGATGATCTCTAATGTCCCTTCAAAGTCTAAAATCCTATGATTATATATATTGTACTAACTACTTGGATAGCAAGCGTATTTATCTTTGATCTTTTAATCTAATGGATATAGTCTAAAGAAAAGAATATCTCTGAGAAGTACTATTATGACGTAATCTAAAACAAATAAAAAATATACATATTATGTGTAAGGTACTATGTTGGGTCCTGAAGATACAAAGACAGAAAAAAACACAGAATCATTTTCAAGGAGGATACAAAAATGTAATGATTACAATGGCAGAGAATTTTTATATTTCACAACCTCCCAAATGGCAAATAGGAAATAATTTTCTATCAGGAATAGTTCAGAGAGCTGTAGAGTCCATGTGGTTCCAATATGGTTGTAGAGAGAAAATCCAATTGGATTATATGCTTTCTCCCTCTTTTCCTGACAACAGCAAAGGTGAAAGGAGTAAAGAAGGAGCAGGACCTATTTCAGATCATGGATATAAATTAACAGGATTATGAAGAGTATGCCATTAGGTCATAAGCATGCAGTAACAGTAATATCTTACATATACAAATATTACATGCAAATGAGATATATACAGAATAAAACATGCAAGGGACAGGGTCACTGAACTGCAGAGAGTGAGGAGGGGAATAAAGCGTAAGAGTGGAAAGGTTAGGAAATGGCCAGGTTCTGAAGGACTTTAGAAAACAGACAAAAGACTATATTTGATCTTGGAGGTAATTGACTACTGGAGTTTATGGAATAGGGGCTTTGGGAATGGTATGATCAGGCCTAGACCATAGGAAGATCAATTTGACAGTATAGCTCAGTGGTTCCCAAACTTTTTTGGCCTACCGCCCCCTTTCCAGAAAAAAATATTACTTAGCCCCCTAGAAATTAATTGTTTTAAATTTTAATAGCAATTAATAGGAAAGATAAATGCACCTGTGGCCATCACCGCCCCCTGCTGCAGCACCCACCAGGGGGCGGTGGCACCCACTTTGGGAATCACTGGTATAGTGTATTGGAGTAGGGAGAGAGTTAAGGCAGGGAATCAACCAAGCAGGTTCATGAGGTCCTATTTTTACTTGTGTTATTACTGTTAATCATTTGGTTAGATTGGAGTTCTTGGGCTTCCTTTCAGTCAGTATTGCCTATCAATAAATATATATTTGGATTTCCGTAGATCTTGGAACTAGAAGTAGAGAATCATGCTTAATCCTTTCTATCTTTTTTTTAACAGAGACACAAAAAGAAATAATGGAAAGCATACTTATCTTAGACATACTTTTTAAGTATACATATATATATATTTGTTATATTATGTATATATATATATGTATAGCATACATACATGATATATATAATACTTATGTAGAATTAAGAAACCTGAATTTAAATCCCAAATATGGTATTTATTTACTGTGTGACTATGAGCCAGCTGATTAACCTTTCTCCCTCCCTCAGTTTTCTTATATATATAAAATGAGGATAATATGTACTACCTCTATCAGAGGTTTGTTAACCTATTATTATTTATATTATATATTATTATTTTATTAATGCTTCTAATCAAGCCAAGATTGTTCTTAACAAGAGCAGTATTAGCAGGACTCTAATGAAATTTATTAATACCTATCCATTTAAAAAATATTTGGCTCAAAGCACAGAATACACACAAAAAAATGAGAGGAGTATGTTTAAATTTCTTAGGAAAAAAATCACACAAACTCAAGGTGATATATTAATCTAATTTCTTTACTTGAACAAAGTAATTGTTGAAAAGCCTTCTTAAATTTTATATGAATAAATCTCTGAGGCATGTTCAGAGAGAGAGAGAGCTGGTTCAAAAGGTCAACATTTGAATGTTTTTATTTTCATCCTGAGATGATGATGATGATTTATTTATAAGTAGTTGTAGGTATACATGACACTTTACAAGCAAATAAAAGACAAAGCTCCTGGGGAGGGTTGAGTCAAACTCAAATGTATACAATGTGCCAGATAAAAGCTCAAGAGCAAAGGCAGCAGGGCAGTGGGGGTCTGAAGAAAATCAATGCTTGGAAGCTTTGTAAAAGAACTGTGTTCTAAACTTTTAAGAAGGGATTTTAAGGATTAAAAGGGAATTTGTTCAAGGAAAGGGGACAGGATCAAGCTTAAAACCATTTGAGAGTCATACATGCATAAATAATAAGAAAAGTATTCACTACTTTTTATTTCCAGTTTTTAGGATTTTCAGAAATTCAAACCCAGCAGAGATGTGAATAAAAGTATTTTTGAAATAAACATGAAAGGTGTCTTCGTACAGAAACATGTAGTTGAAATTGGTATTACCACTATTGACTTTGATAGTACTATGGTATCCTCTCACCTAGCAATAAGACCAGTGCTCTGTACATAAGTCACAAATAAAGATTTTAATTAAATTTAAGAATGAATGAATGAATACATGAAAGGCATTTACTAAGTTTATTATGTAGCAGTGATGGCACAGAGAATGTAGCATTTGATCTAGATTTGGGAAGACCTGAGTTCAAATCCATATTGGACACTGGCTATGTCACTTGATCTGTCTGCTTCAGTTAACTCAATTGTAAAATGAGAATAATAATAGCACCTTTCTTGAAGAGTTGTTGTGAAGACACATTTCCATTACCCTCTCCCTTATGTGTTAAGCATGGGGATGAGCACTGAGTATAAAATTATCATAGCAAAACTTTTTCTCTCCAAGGACCCTACTGTCTAATGAGGAAGTTATCTCTTACAGGGAAGTAGAGGCCAGGGAGGGGAGTGATGGTCTGGGAAGTGAGAGGAATAACAAGGCAGTCAATTGACATGGCCATTTCTGGAGGTAATTAAGTCACATAGATCTGATTATAATCCTCAACCCAAGAAGCAAAAATAGAGAAGAGAGCAAAGTAGGGGAGGAGGCATGGGCCCTGAATTGGGGTAGAAAATAGCCAAGGTGAAGATGTGACTACAATTTCTGGGACTGGTGAAGTGGCTCAGCACCTTGCAGGTATGGGCTCTGGAGGTCTGGATGTGAATTATAGTTAACAGTTCTGGCTATACAGGGTTAAACCATTTTGAGACTAGTCTAGAAAGTGAAAAACCATCTAAGGAGAGCATTACTTTTTATGACTTGCATACAGTTGACTTATAATGAATTTTTGGCCTATCGCCCACCTCCACCTCCAAGATGAAGACTTCTGACTAATCCATCAACGAGCATTTATTAAGTGCCTGTTGGACTCTAGTCATCATATTGGAAGCTGAGGATACAAAGACAAGAAACCTGAGAGGACCAGAGAAAGCCTCCCACAGAAGATGGTGCTGAAGCTGATTTTCTTTCCCTCATTACCTGCTTTCCTCCTCCCTTCCTTCTCTCCCTTATATCCTTCTTTCTTCCTGTTCTACATCATTCACTCCAATAGAATTTAGAAGCAAAATATGGCCTAAAATAATTTTTTATTTCATATTTTTGATAAGCAACACAACTGTTTTAAAACAAAGATAATACTTTTTTTAAAATAAAATTTCCTGAAGGATTTATAATTTTTCTTAGAAATCCCCCACAGTGTGATAACTATACAACCATTTCTGTGATAACAATATAAAGCAACAAAGACATGCTGGTATAGGCAGGAGTGTCTTGGTGCTCAGCAAGTGATGTCAGACAATCATAGACACCGGGAGTAAATCTGACCTCATTTTCTTTAAGGTCATCTTTTTTATTGGACCATTTACTTAAGCCTTTACATGAACTATGTATACAAAGACAAGAGAAGATGAAGGGAGGTTCTTTTCACCATAGATTTTGCTGTGTTTTGCAGAATCTAAGATTTCAGTTAACAAATAATAAAATATCTAGCCCTTCTGGTTGCCAAGATAGCCTTACTGCCATAAATCAATGCACCACTGTCTTATAAACTGCTGGGAAGCCAGACAGCCTGGAACAATTTAACACCAAGAGAGGTGTGAATTTCCCCTATTCATCTTAATAAAGTGTTAACTTCAAAGTGGGTTGAACTATTTAAGTGCTCACCATTTGAGAACAAAACAAAAATGATCAGCTCCAGTTATAGAAACTTAATTAAACCACATTTCATTTTTCAATGTCTATCTGATGTAGGACTTCTACTATACAAACAAATTTGTTCCTGCAAAACTAATGGGAATTACTTCTAAAATAAATTTCTGCATATGACTCTGGAAAACATTTTTATTATGATTCCTAGAGCATTATTCATAACAATAATGTTTAAATTTGTTTATGTTAATGCATTTACACTAAGCTAGGGCATGTGCAACAAAAGTGATTTTTCAATATCTTGTAATTTATTTATTGAACTTTTACACAATTCTCATTTATGTTATACACTATATTCTATCTAGTCCTATAATTGTATTTTATTTAAATGCAGAACATATCTAACAAAGGCCTTCATTTGACTGGGATGACAACTTGGCAAACATGATATATGTGGCATTTTTCCTCAAAGGCTTTTTGGTATTGTCTTGGATCATTGTATTGCTGGGAAGAGCTAAGTCATTCATAATTGTTCATCATACAATATCGCTGTTACTGTGTATAATGTTCTCCTGGTTCCACTCATTTCACTTTGTATTAGTTCCTGCAAGTCCTTTTTCTGAAATCATACTACTCATCATTTCTTATAGCATAATAGTATTCCATTATAATCACATGCTATAACTTGTTCAGCCATTCCCCAACTGACAGACATCTTTTCAATTTTCAATTCTTTACTACCACAAAAAGAGCTGCTATAAATATTTTTGTACAAATAGGTCCCTTTTCCTTTCTTTATGTTTATCTCACATTGTATCAGTTCATATAAGTCTTCCTAGGTTTTTCTAAAACTATTCTGTTCATCATTTCTAACAGCACAGCTATATTCCATAAAATTCATATATCATAATTTACTCAGACATTCAACAACTAATAGTATTCTCAGTTTCTAATCCTTTGCCATCAGAAAAAGAGTTTTTAGAATTTTTTTTTGTAAAAATGAAGTCTTTTCTTTCTTTGGTCTCCATAAGATATAGATCTAGCAGTGGTTTGCTTAGGTCAAAACATAAGCACAGTTTAATAACTTTTTGGACATAGTGTCAATTACTTTCAGGAAAGGTTAGACCGATATGATCTCTGCCATCAGTGCACTAGCAAATCTGTTTTGCCATGGCCACTATAGCATGTCATTTTCTTTTTTGTGTTTGTCATCTTGGTAAATCTGACAGGTATGTGGAGGTACCTCAAGTTGCTTTAATGTGTATTTATCTAATCATAAATGATTCATTTTTTAATATGGCTATTAGTAGTTTGAAGAATTCTTCATCTGAAAACTGCCTATTTGTATCCTTTGCCCATTTTAACAATTGTGAAATGATGTGTATTCTTATTAATTTAAAATTTAGTACCATATATATATTTTTAAATGAGACCTTTATCAAAGAAATATGCTACAAATATTTAAAAGACCTAGTGTTTGCCTTTTAATTTATTAGCATTGATTTTATCTGTGCAAAACTTTTTTAGATTTTATGTAATCAAATATGTCTGTTTTACCTGCTATGAATGTTACTATTTATTATTTGGTCATGAACTCTTCATCAGTCCATAGATTTGACAGGTAGTTTCTTTCATGTTCCACTAATTTGTTTATAATGTCACTCTATCTCTTACACAATTTTGAACTTATTTTGGTTTATGGTATGAAATGTTGGGTTTATGACTTTCCAGTTTTCCCAACAGTTATTTTCAAATAGCAAGTTCTTACTTTAATTGCTGAGATCTTTGGGTTTATCAAACACTAGACTATTATGTTTATCTACTTCTGTATTATGTGTCTAATTTGTTCCACTAGTCAACCTCTCTTTCTAACAACTGTTAAATTGCTTTGAAAACTATATCTTCTTGTATAGCTTGAGATCTGGTACTAGTAGGTCTCCTTCTTTTTCATTCTTTTTCATTGATTCCTTTTATATTCTTGACTTTTTGTTCTTCCACATGAGTCTTGTTTTTGTTTTTCTAGCTCTAAAAGTAATTCTTTGCTATTTGGTTAGTTAATTGAGGTAGTATTGTCATATTTATTACATCAACTTAACCTATCCATAGTCAATTAGGATTTCTCCAATTATTTATCTCTGATTTTATTTGTATGAAGCATTTTGTATTCCTGTTTACATAGTTCCTATGTGTCCTTTACAGGTAGAAATTTTTTTTTTAATTTGCATCAATATTCATTAGGGAAAGTAATTTATAGTTTTCTTTCTCTGTATTGGCTCTCCTTCATTTAGGCATCAAGACCATATTTGTGTCAGAAAAAGAACTGAGTAGGTTCCCTTCTTTATTTTTTTTAAATAGTTTATATAATATAGTTTAAATGTTTGATGGAATTCACTTGTAAATCCATCTGGTCCTGGAACTTTTTTCTTTGGGAGTTCATTTATGATTTGTATACATTTTTTTTTCTAAAACAGGGTTGTTTAAATAGTCTATTAAACTGGGAAATTTAGATTTTTGTAAATGTTCATCCATTTTATTTAGATTATCAGTTTTATTGGCCTATATATGAGGGTAATGGCTTTTATTTCTTTCTTATAAGTTATGAATTCACATTTTCCAATTTTTATACTAGTGATTTAGTTTTCTCCTTTCTTTTCTTAATCTGATTAGCTAGTGATTTACGTATTTTATTATTTTAAAAACATTTTTATACATTTTTGTTTTTACTTTTTTATTAATCTCTCTATTGATTTTCAGGGTTTTAATTTTGATGTTTGAGGTTTTTAATTAGTTTTCTAACTTTCTTAGTTTTGTACACAGCTCATTAATTGTTCTTTTTTTTACTGATGAAATAGTTTAGAGATATGATTTTTTTCCTAAGTACCTCTTTGGCTATATCCTACAAATTTTGTCATATTGCCTTACTGTTGTCATTATCTTTAATGAAATTATTGACTGTTTCTATGTTTTGTTCTTTGATCTATACTTAATTCTATACATTCTTAAATTATTTAGTTTCCACTTGCTTTTTAACCTTTGTTTCAATATACTTTTATTGAATGTAATTTTTATTGCATTGTGGTCAGTAAAAGATGTATTTAATATTTCTGTTTTTCTGCATTTGTTATGTGGTATTCATGCCCTAATATTTGTGATTGTACTTTGCAGTTAATAAGTAGCTATAATTCTTTCTATTCTCATTCAGTATTGGTCAGAGACCTATCATATGTTTCTTCCAAAATTTTATTAATTCCTTAACTTCTTTCTTATTTATTTTTTGGCTCAATTTATCTAGGTCTGAGAGGGATAAATTCAGGTCCTCCACTATTATAATTTTGCTATTTCCTTCTAAAATTCATTTAAATTTTCCTCAAAATTTGGCATTGATATTTATTTTCTATAGTGTTTTAGTAAAATGTAATTTCTCTGCTTATCTTTTTAAATCAGCTCTATTTTTGCTCTTACTTTTTCTGAGATCATGATTACTACCCATTTTTTAAATTTTAGCTAAAGTGTGATAGTTTCTGTTCCTCCTCTTTATTTTGACACTGCATGTATCTTTCTGTTTCAAGTATGTTTCTTATAACCAATATAATATTGGATTCTGGTTTCTATATTCTCTTCTATTTTATAGGTAAGTTCATCACATTCACATTGAGCTATGACTATTGCGCATTTCCTTCCATCCTATTCTCTTATACTTATCCTTTTTTTTTCCCATGCCCCCTCTTTAAGAGTCTGTTTTGCATCTAATTCCTTTATTATTCTACTCTCTTTTCCTCCTTCCCTCATACTTTCCCTTAATCCCTTTTCTTCCTATTCATTTGTTGGGTAAGACATATTTCTGAATTCAGCTGAATGTGTATGTGTATTATTCCCTCCTTCAAACAGTTCAAAAGAGAAAATGAAGTTCAAGTACCATCAACTTCCCTATATTGCCCTCTTGAATGTATAATTTCTTCCTTGTGGACCTTATTTATGTGAAATAGTTTTCTTACTTTTTTGTCTCCCTTCTCCAAAATTTCAGTACATTCTTCTTCTCTATAAATTCCATTCCTCCCTTGAGATTATCTGTACACAACAGAATCATATTGAGGCTCTCTATTTAGTTAGACTCCTCTATGACTGAGAGTTATATGTATCATATGCCCATATAAAAATGTAAATAGCTCAGTCTTTTTGTTCCTAGTGACTTCTCATTTGTAGTTACCTTTTTTATATCTCTCTTGATTCACATGTTTGTTAAGTCAAATGTTCTACTCAACTCTGGTCATTTCATCAGGAATGCTTTGAAAATCTTTATTTCATTAAAAATCCATTTTTTCACTGTAAAATCATACTCAATTTTGCCAGGTAATTTATTCTTGGTTGCAAACTTAAATTATTTGTTTCCTGGAATATTGTATTTCAACCCCTCTGTTACTTTATAGTTGGTATACACTAAATCATTTGTGATCCTGATTAGAACTCCTTCTTATTTGATTTCTTTCTTTCTGGATGCTTGTGGGGTTTTTTTCCTGATCAGAGAGCACTGAATTTTAGGTATAATATTCATGGGAGTTTTCATTTTGGAGGGTTTTCTTTCAGGAAATGACCTACAGATTCTTTCAACTTCTATTTTACCCTATGGTTCTAAGATATATGAATAGTTTTATTTCATGATTTCTTAAAATGTTCTTTTCTTTTTGCTTGTTGTTGTTGTTCAAAGTTCTCGGAGAGTCCAATGATTCTTAAATGTGGCATCCCAGGTATATTCTAATCTTGAAGGTATTATTGATGTATTAATATTTTATAACTTATATGCTCATGTATCAGACTCATCATCATATTATCTCTTGATCATTGTATTTAATTGATACTCTATTAATTCTGACCACTCTCCAAACTTACAGACCAAAAGTCAGGAGAATTCCTGGGTAGGGCGTTAGCTGCCACAGGGTTCTATCTCCTACCTTGACAGACCAGATTCCCTACCAGGCCACATGTTTGATTTACCTCCTCCTCTTTGATCTTGTGGTTGTCAATTGAACCAATGTTGAATAATATGCCATGTCACATGTTCATTTGCTACCTCCCATTCCCCATTCCTCAATTCTTCAATAAAAGATTGGAGACACATATAGCTCTCTCTCTTCCACCATCAGAGGAGCACGCATGCTGGATCCCATGTTCTTGAAGCCTTGTTTTTGAGTCTTTCTTTCTTTGTTGTGTTCCTTCTCTCTATCCCCTTTACCCATTTTCCCTTGATTTCTAACTCTTCTTCTCAGGGGTCCATGAATATATTAATTTGTGACTATAGGCAGCCACAACATTAAATTATCTGTCCTTGATATTTTCCATGTCAATTATTTTTCCTATATTTCCAATTTTTTCTTTTGTTTTTTTTACAGTTTTTACTTTGTTTTATTATTTCTTGATATCTCATAAAGTTATCAGTTTCCATTTAGCCTATTAATAATTTTCAAGGTTTTATACATAGAAATACCTTTTATACCTTATACTTTTTATACTTTATACTTTATACTTCTTTTTTCCAAGCTGTTAATTCTCTTTTCATATCATACTTCAATTCTTCTTTCCTCTTTTTCCCATTCTTTCTGCTTCTGATCTTAATTGGTTTTTAAAGTCTTTTTTAGAGCTTTCTTTAATTCTTGCTTTGACTCTTTTAGGAATTCTTGTTAGACTTATTCCCAGCTGAAATTTTCTTTGATGTTTTACTTGTGGATATTTTTAAGTCACTCACTTCTTTTGTATTTGTCTCTTGAACTTCTCAGGCAGTTTTTTTCTCATTCATTCAATTTCTTGGCTTTGGAAGTTATATTAATATTGGGCTCTGCAAGTGAAAAGAGCAGAACCAGGAGAACATTATATACAGAGACGGATACACTGTGGCACAATCAAATATAATAGACTTCTCTACTAGCAGCAATGCAATAATCCAGGACAATTCTGAGGGACTTTTGAGAAAGAACACTATCCACATCCAGAGAAAGAACTGTGGGAGTAGAAATAAGAAGAAAAANCTTGCCGCTAGCATGCACCATGGGACAGGTGCCAACTGGCAGTTGGGCTGAGACTATAAAAAGCCCCTGCAAACTATAATGGGGAAATAACCAGGGTTGTTGCCTTAAATATTATTTTGTGGGCTCAGTAGGTGTGAGGGAGACAGGAATAACAGAAGGCAGGACTAAACAAGGTAGGGAGACCGGGTTTAACTGCTAAGGAGGTATCTGTTAACAGAAGTGGCAATTAGGCCCTAACTGTCACTCTGCACCTTCTAGGCAAGGGCCTATGGAGACTAGCAGGCAAAAGGCAAGAGTTTATAACAATTTAATTAATGAAACTATGGCAAAGGATGGGAATAAGGGTTTCTATACTTTCAGACTAAGGGCAAACCACAGGGTCAGGGGAGGGGGTTAACTACTCTTATCTAAGACCTAAGTCAGGCAGGGCCCAGAAAATAGCAGGACTGGAGTGGGAATCCTCATAGCAGAGTCCAGAGATGTTACAGGATGCCAGAAGCCAACTCCTCCAGAACCACTAGCTGCACTCCTTCAGGTGGGTACATTCTGGGAGCTAACCCAGCCCAAGTTAACCTGCAACTCAGTTTGGGATTAATAGTCTGTACCAAAATCTCCCACAAGTAGTTGTCAGTCTTCCTTCAGGATCTCTGGAAATCTGAGGTCTCCTAGAGTGAGTTGCAACTTGTCTCAAACACCATGGAGTCCTTCTCAGAGAGCCAAGCAAGCCACTTCCTGCTTCCCCATTCCATGTGGAATTCTCCAGCCCTTCCTGTTAGGTCGCCTAAATGATAACTTAATAATCTTCCTCATAACAAAACCCAACACTGGGTTCTGTTTTCCCCTGTCTTCACCCAGATCACCTACTTATCCCTAACCTTTCCCTAGGGCCCCAGGTGGTGAAGAGTGGTGAAAGGGTGGTGAAAGGGTGGTAGAATTGTGGGTAGGAAAATAGGTTAGCCTAGTTATTAGGACCTTCTTCAACAGCAACCCAACAGTATCAATTTCCTTTACAACTGATTAGCTAGTGGATCACATTAATTACTATCCAGAGACCGTTTAGCTCTGGCCAAGGGCAGCCAGCCCTCGGCCTAAGACATTCTTAGGACCTTAGCCAGCACCAGTCAGGTGACCATAGTAACAGCCTAGCATTACCTAAGCCCTCTTACCTTGGCCAATCTTTCCTAGTTTCAATAAATCCCTTAGTCTTAAATCATTTAATCTTGTGATTATTCCTATAACACCAAGGCTAAGGAGATTAGGGAAGAGGAGAGAATACTGAGCAGTTTGAAGGTTCAGTTTGAGGTTAAACCAAGCCTCCATTGCTGGGACAGGTTGTTCAGTCCCAACTTCCTGCTGGTCTGCCATTCATTCAAAAAGAGGCAGTTACCCCAGCAGATGGGCCCAACCACCAGACCTCTTACAGGAGCCTAACAGCTAACAGTATAGATTCACTGGGCCCTTAGCTTCCAGGGTTTGAATTTATACCTATACCAAGTTCATTCCCAGCTGAGGTTCCTCAACATTGATAACATCCAACCCAATCTCCTGCTACAGGCTCCAAGGCCCCTACCAGTGATTTAACCACCTGCATAACACTATGAATAAGCAAATTCCATAGTCAGTGATTAATAGGAGAAAGCTAAGGTAGATTTAGGAAATAGTTTCTCAAAAAATAAATCTCCAAGCTAGAACAAATATTTTCAAAGTCATGATAAAGTTTAAAAAAAGACTAAATCAAAAAATGAAGACTACTTATCAATTTTCCATTATTCAGAACTCCTTCTTATACCACAGAGAAGAAGAAAGAGTTTTGATGTGTAGACTACTGAAGGACCTCCCATTGTACATTTGCAGGAGGAGTAAATCAAAACATTTACAAATGACAGAAGTTCTACCCAAAATAAGACAATCTCAGAGATGCTATATGTAATCTCTTGTGGAACTTAATAAATTATGTTCTTGCTTCATGGAGTATAACAGCAAAGGAACTGAAAACTGAAAAAAAAATAATCCATCATCACAGAATGTGTATTTATTAAGCTGGAAGAACAGTTACCCATTAGAACTGAATTGTACAACTTTACATTTTTCAATATCTACTGATGTTTAAGGGATGAGTGATGTGCCTATTAAATCAAGGCAGTCTTTTTCAGCCTTGTCCTCTTAGGCCTTTAAGATGAAAACTGTTGAGCTATCTTTGAATTAAATCAATCAGGAAGTTCTGGAAATTTCTGCTTATTAATGGTGCTTGCATTCTATGCTTTCCATTTCTATGGTCACTAGACTACTTTGAGGCCTTAGTATGTCAGACTTACATTATTTTAATTCTATAACTAGTCTTCCTAGCTTCAGCTTTTTTCTGCTTCAGTCCATATTATACACCACTACTTGATTAAATTTCATACAACATTGCTTTTCTCATATCATTCCCTAATGAAATGGAGAAACAGCTTCTTCAAGATACCCTCGACCTTAGTTCTTCTCAGTGGAACTGACAAACTCTCTCTGGGTTCTTGACAGCAAACAAGTTTTTGTTAATAACCAGAATTTCTATTCACTGATAGCGTGAAGTCTTAGTAGTTGTATCTGGTGGCTTCCCAGTTGCACCCAGGCATACCTGATTGTGTACCTATTGAGTGAAAGGCATCAAGAACCAGGCAAAGATCTTACTTTATGTCCTTTCCTTGTTTGCCTTGTTAATTATGTTAAGATTTTATACTCCTTGACATAAACTTAAAAAGTGAGTGGAAAATGCTAAAGAGTGAGGGAGGAAATAGTGAAAAAATGCAGATTAAACTGGTTCTTTCATGCTTAATTCTCTAGAGATAAACATGCACTCAATGAATGATATATTTATGTCTTCTCTAATATCCCAGTGTTCCAATATATCTATTTATTCCCTCAATGAAGCAGAAAAACATTGGAGTTGGAGTCAGGAAGATTTGAGTTTAAATCCCATTTTAGACACTTGATAGCTGTATGATCTTGGACAAGTTACTGAACCTTGTTCTGCCTCAGCTTCCTCATTTGTAAAATGGGGATAATAATAGAATCTATTTCACAGAATTGTTGTGAGGACCAAGTGAAAAAACATATACTGCACTTTGTAAACCTTAAAGTGCATATACATAATAATAAAAAACATAACTGTAATAATAAAACTAATAATAAGATGCTATATAACTGCTACCTATCACTATTATCAATGGGGGTGGGGGTAGACCCAATTAGATGTGGATGGATATATATCACAATTCATCAATGTCTACATAATCCTTGTGCCTACTGGTCACACCTTCCCATAAGTTTACTATAGTAGGTGGGGTGGGGGTAGTAGGGAGAGGAATTTTATTAAGACCTTCCTTGCCTTATCTTAATGCTGTATAGCTACCAGTGGTGCATATAGACAAATAGGTCATCCTTCATCTCTTTTTCTGCATTATTGACCTACCTTTTTTTCTGGTATTATTTTAAATGACAGGATTACACTAGATAGCTTCTGAGGTCCTTTTCCATTGCTTGATTCATGATCCTAGTAGCAATAAGTAGCAGGAAACTTATTTTTACTTGTCTTAAAGTTGAATATTTTGCATTGAGAGTTTTGTACAGAGACTATCTTCCCTCAATATAAAAAAATTATAACTTAGAACAGTCATCACATTAATTACTAGCTTTGGTGCAGCTTTTTCATGCTGCTTAAGAGGCATGGAAAATAATAATGAATTGTTTTGGCATTGGTTTGACTTTTTTGTCTTACCTACTTGGTTCATTTTTTTAAAAATATTCTTGCCTTATGATATATATTTTTGTTAAACTTGCTTCTTTCATTTATATATCACTATTCTTTGCTGATGCAAAATTCCCCTGCTGACATGTCACAGTTTGTTTTGTTAATAAAGTCAAGGGATTTAAATGCTTTTTGGCATCTCTTAAGGAAGGATTAAAAAGATCAGTGTGTCTTTATTGTTAATTTCTAATTTTTATAAAAACAAGATGTGTGGGAATATTTTTACTCAGAATGAAACTTTAAAAATTTGACATCATTCTGGGGTTTTCAAAGAAATGAACACTAGCAGAAAACTCAAGACAAAACTGCTGTCATTGAAAATCAAAGTGTAGACAAAGAAGTGATTAGATTATGTCGATAATCATGATAAATACATTTACCAATTTGGCATATAAAACTGTTCCTTTACTTGTGAAATCTGACTATTGCTAGTAAGAGACAGACAAATTAGGGTTTTGGACAAGTATAGAAATGAGAAAAATAGTCCCTTTATTCAGTAAATCAGAAAATATGAAGCATTTACAGCCATGTAAAAAGTAGTCCTTGACCTCAAGGAGCTCACATTCACTGGGGAAGATAACATGTAAATATCTAGGTACACAGAAGATATATCCAGAGCAGATGGAAAGCATGCTCAGAGGGGAAGGCACTAGTAGTCGAAAGGACAGGGAAATACCTCCTAAAGAAGGTGGAATTCGAATTGAATCTTGAGGGAATACTAGGAAGCTAAGAGGCTGGTGGCATAAACTAACATATTTGTGATGTTAAATTGCCAATTAATTTCTTTTTCTGAAATGTATACTGATCCCTAGTGGTAAAAAAAAAAAGAGAGAAAGAAAGAAAGAAAGAAAGAAAGAAAGAAAATGAGAATGGAGAAGAATTGGAGGCAGAAATTCAGAAACTTAGTAAGGGATCAGAGATAGGTGACAAAACTGTAGAAAAAAGGAACAGGAACTAGAAGTTACTTGGAGAAAAAAAGAAATAATGAGGGCCCTAGAGATGCTGTACAAGTATAGAAATGTGAAAGAACTCTTATTCTCACTAGAAATCAGTAAGGCAAACAATTCTTTGCCTTTAACTTCAGAGATAATTCTGAGTTACAAATAATCAAAAAAGTATCAATAGGAAAAAACACTGGACTTCTCAGGACCCCCAAATTGCATCCTTGCTAATGTATCTCATTTTCCTGAGTTATCATGTTTCTCAGGCCCTGGCCTGGCAGCTCCAGGCTCAAACATAGCTGCTGAGCATATCTCACCCCATCAAGATGTGTTGTGAGCTTGGCATTACAAGTCCTTTGCATGAGTAAATTCAGAAAGAACGCCATTGTTGTCACTGTCTTACTATAAAAACAACCCACCAGAACCATGGGTCAACTCAGATCAACCATGTCAGCTCTGAGTAATGGAAAACACCTACAAATATAGGAACAACATCCCAGTCAATGTGGCTCTGTTAGGAAAAGACTTTCTATCACCAAATAAAACTGTCCTTGAAGCTGAACAAAGCTAGAGAATAGACCCTATGATGCTAGATAAGCTCTTGTCACTAAGCAAACTTTACCATTGTTATAGCTATACCTTCTTTGTCTTCTCCCAAGTATGCATAACAAGGCCGTATCTTGGCATTTTGGGTTAGACTTGAGTAAGAATCTTTCCTCATCATGCCATGACTTGTTCTTACCCTTCAATACAATAAAACTTAAAATACCTGATGGGTACTTTGGGTTATTCTCATGTCTCATTTGAGTAGGGGGTCAAATATATGAAGAACCAGGAGACCTTGGTTTGGGGTATATTAAGCCTTAGCAGAGAGCGGGGGGGAGGGGGGGGGAGAAAAACACAACCTCTCTGAGCCTCGGTCTCTCACATTTAAATTGATATTGGACTAGACAATCTCTGCATTTCCTTCCCGTGCTCCAGACCTATGGTTTTGGCAGGCATTTTTGAGGTTATCTAGTTGGTATTAGGACTAGGGATCATCACTTCTTTTGGAAGCATCTCATGTGGCTTTAGTGTCAATAAAAGGCATTTGTATTCACTCTAGGGAAAGCCTGGATGTGTATGACCACAAATATAAAGGGTTATGGAAAAGTATAACATAATGTGCTCTCATAGGTCAGCTAGATGTATTGATGTGGCTTGGGAGTGGTATGTATAGATATGAACTGAGGTCTTAACAGTCTCTGTGTAGAAGAGGAGAGTCATCAATAATGCCTGTACCACAGAATTCTAGAGGTTTAAAGGGAAGGATTAGATACAGGAAGGCTCTAGGAACTCCAATGAGAGGGATATCAGGCTAAAATTATATTATCTGCTACCCTCCAATATCTCAGGTCTACAAGTAAAAGTATGCATTCAGAAGGAAAGCTCTATTCAGCAGTTTAGCTCCTTCCACAAAATATTGAACACACAAAAGACAATCACAAATAAAGAATATCAAGCAAATTTGTTCCTCAAAGAGCAAAGGAAATCAGAAAAGCTATGCAGATTAGGATATACTAAAAACAACAAAGAATAAATTAGCTCTTTGTCTAGGAGCAAGCTGAATTCTTAACTCAAACCAGGAGAGGAAGAACTCTCACCCAAAGGAGATCCATTTTATCAGACTCTAAAATTTTAAGCAAGTTGACTTATGATGGAGTCAGCTTCCTATGAATGTTTATAGTTTTAAAATCTTTCTCTTCTCCCTGACATCAATTCAGTCAATCATTTATGCAAGTGTGTATCATCCTGCATACTATTTTTTTCTGACAATCAAGAGTCATGTCCCTCTTCATATGATATATCAGGCAAAAGACATGCCAGCTAATGGGGAAAACTAAGTTACAGAAGGAAAAAACAAAAACAAAAGCAGAAAATCAAGTCTTGGACTTGAAAACTCTGATCAAAGTTCCAAAGGACTGATAAAAAATCATGTCACCCATCTCCCAAAAGAGTGACGATGGACTCAAGTTGCAGAATCTGACTTATATCTTGGAGCATTGCTAATGTGGTGATTTGTTTTGATGGATACAAATTAATAATTTTTTTTTAATTTGGCTCAGGAGGGGAGTAACATGTATGGACAGAAAAGAATAAAGGGAGAAAAGAACTAGAGAGTGGTCCTTCTCCCTACCCAAATTTAAAAAAAAGAGAGAAAGAAAGTTATTGAGACATATTTTTGAAATGTATAAAAGATAATGGAAGGAATCACAGGCAAGCAGGATAGCTTGTTGAAAGGAATATGTTGAATTTATCATATATTTATAAAGGAAAGCAAACTGTATTAGTAGAGATAGATAATTTCATGTGCAATATTGTTTTACTATGAACATGGGAGTGCTTATTCTTTTTTTTTTAGTTTGGATATTTTAACAAATTTTATTTGAGATTTTATTTTACTTTAAAGATTTTTTATTTTGAATATTTTCCCCTAGTTACATATTTCATGTTCTTTCCTTCCCCCCCCCCCAGCCCCACAACCTCCCTTAGCTGAAGCACAATTCCACTGGGTTTTACATATATCATTGATCAAGGCCTAATTCCATATTATTGATAGTTGGACTAGAGTTATTGTTTAGTGTCTACATCCCCAATCATATCCCCATTAGCCCATGTGTTCAAGGAATTGTTTCCTGTGTTTCTCCTCCTACAGTTCTTCCTCTGAATGTGGCTAGTTTTCTTTCTCATAAAATCCCTCAGCCTTGCTCTGGATCCTTGCATTTCTGTTAGTAGAGAAGTCCATTATGTTCCATTGTACCACAGTGTATCGGCCTCTGTGTACAATGTTCTTCTGGCGCTGCTCCTTTCAGGAAGTGCTTATTCTAATGGGCATTTGTTAAGTGTAGAATAAAAAAATGAGGGAAATTCCTTTTTTCCTCATAAAACTCCTTTTCTTTCTGCCCAATAAAAATTTATTAGAAAACATGTACATTTGTATTATTACTTTTTTAGTGTTGAATAAAATGTGTAATCTAAAATGTTCATGTTATGTGAACTTTACCATTCTACAAAAATTTTTTAAAACTATGAAATAGGCTACTAAAAATATAAAACAATCTTCAGTATCGGTTCATTACAATTCTCATGCATTCGAGTCAGAACAATGGAATTCTCAAATGCAAGAGCAGTATTCAGGGATGATGGTGGTGGTTACTATTTTCTTAAGAGAAGCTGGAAAAGTTTTCATTTCTTTTCAGATTTAATTTTTATTTCTTCAGCCAGTCAAGGATCATTTATTAAGCACTTGTTCCAGGCAGTTTGCTAAACTGATATGGATACAAAAAGATGCCCAAAGCAATAATCCCTGTCCTCAAAGAATTTACAATATAATGAAGGAAATGACATGTAAACAAATATATCCCAAACAAGCTTTATATATAGAATAAAAAGGAGATAATTAACAGAGGGAAGACTCTGGAATTAGGAGTTGGAGAAGTCTCAGTTCAACTAGAAAGTCTGAGATCTTGCCCAAGGAAAAATTCCTCTAAATCTCTAGTAATCCAGAAATCTGGAAATAGGATTCTCTAGATGTCAGCTTCTTTCAACAGTAATTTCCTCCTTCACATAACTTTTCTCTGAAGAGTGCTTGAAACCTCATATGTCCTCTTTTGAGGCTGGAAACCAGAAGAAACTTTCCTCCCCTAAACTCTCAACAACTCTGACTAGTCAATTTGTGCCTTTGCCCCTGATCACTAAGTAATAATTACTTTCTATCAATGAAAAATATAATTCAAATGACAATGACTTTAAGATGTTGAAAAAAATATGTATTATTTTACTTATCTAAAATTTCTACTTTTCCTGATTCCCTTCCAACCATCCCTTAAAAAAAAAGCTGTTTTCCCATGAGTGAAAAATTTCAAGAAACTTTCCATTCATGGCAAAACTTGGAGCCTGAATTCGAAGAGATTTCTTGGGGTATCTATAGATTAGAATGTATTGCTACTTTGTGTCCCCCAACATATACATTTTTATCCAGATATCTGTTCCTAAAGCAGAGACTTGGGTAAATATTATACTAGATGGAAATATGTTTGGGTGTTCAGGTTATAAAGGTATATCACAACTTTCTGTTCCTTCAGATTCCATGAAAAAATATGAAGCCTAGCCATGGACAAGGAAAGGAGAGCATTTAGTTCAGATGGCAATGCTAACTGCTTGGTTTAGGAATACTGTTTAATCTTGAGACTATAATCCTTTCTTAGTACACTAGATGGGTAGTGTCCTCTCCCTTTTTCTAATTCTAGAAAATTTATATGAGCTTACATTTTTACAGAGTTAAAATTTACAAAGTGCTTTACAAATATATTCTCTTTCTTGATCCTTACACCCTGTGACTGTATTGTCATTCCCATTACTATTTTTAACATACAGCGATCCCTCTCCTATCCTAGGAATTACATTCCAGACACCCCCACAATAGATGAAAATCCCTGAAGTAGCCTGAGAGCAGAGACATTAGATGCTACAGCCACTGAACCAATTAGCACCCAGGATACAAAACACCGCCCTGGTGAGGGGCACCCATGGGTCCTCAGCTGTTGGTTAGGATCCCAGGAACGTCATCTCTGTCTCAAGTCAGCTCAGCTTTCCGGAGAGGGACAGATGGGGTGATCTGAAGCCAAAGGGATGGAGCTGGCTGGCCACCCAGCACAAAAGGGGCAGTCAGGCCTCTCTGTCTCCTGGCTAGCTGGGCACGATAGGGAAGGGCCGCCCTGTCTCTGGGCCCCACTTCTAGGGGCTCTGCCCTGCTCAGTACCCCACCCCGGTGTCTTTGGAAGTGTCCTGTGGAGGCTGTGCATGTGCCTTGGAGAACTCATTGGCTTCTGCTCCTTTCACCCGGCTCTGGCCTGCCCCCTCCTGCTTCTCTGCTCCCAACACTTCTGCCCACCCACATTCCGGCCTAGTCGTGTCTTCCCCAGGCTCCCACCCCAGCACCTGTTCCTTTCACCTCTTCTCCCTCTGTGGACAGGCTCCCAGATTGGTGAGCCTCTGCTAGGATCCCTCCGCCCTTTGTTCTTGCCCCAGCCTGGCTGTGTGTCCACAAGCCTCCTTCCTCTTCATGGGGACAACTAGTCTCAGCCCTAGCTCCCCTCTCCCACCCCGAAGATGTAGGCTGAGATTGCACTCCAGGTGCCAGAGCTACAGGCCTCGGGCCTCCAGTCAGTGTTCTGTCCACTGAGACCCCCTTCCTGACCCGGAGTTCGTCCCCATTCCGGAGGTTTGAGCAGAAAGGTGCTCTCCCTTCTTAGCCCTCCTGTGCCTCCAGGGCCTGTTACTCAGTCCTGCTGGCCAAAGCACTTTGCCTGGGCTCAGTTGCTCTCTTGCATGGGATGTGGGTAGTGGGGGAGTTGCTGCTGGATTTTTCGTCAATAAACTGGTGGTTTCTTAAAACAAACAAAAAAACTGTGATATAGTGAAAACTCTGCAATACATAATTTGTATATATATATATATATTTTTTTTTAAATCCATAATACAGTGAAGCCAGAAAAAGTGAACCATGATATACCAAGGGATGACTGCATATTTTTATTTATTTCATTAAATATTTCCAGGAGCTTTACCTTCAAAGATCCATTTGATATAATTACATTTATCTTATCAAAAGAATAATTTTGAAAGTGTCATATTTGAAAATACAAAAAAACCAAATTTGTCAGATATTTCTTGGGTTTGACCAATTCTGTTGGAAGTTTTTTTTACAACCCTAAATCAGAATTTTAAAAGTAGCAAGTGCTCCAACAGACTTGTGACAAAAAAAGGATACCCACTGCCATGGAAGGAACAGATGGAATCTGAATGCAAATTGAAACATACCATTCTTTATTTTCTCCATTAATTTTTCTTCTGTGTAAGCAATGTGTGTCTTGTTTCACAACATGATGAATATGGAAATATGTACTATATGATATATAGTATAACCTATGTCATATTATCTGCCTTCTTGGGGAGTATTATTTGTAAATACTTGGACAAAATAGGATCTTGGTAACTAGAAATAGAGAAAGAATAGGGAAGGGTTACCTTAAGAAGTCAGCTAGAATCTTCATGGAAGTTCCTTAAGAGAATTGCCAGGAGCCTAAGGGAAAAATAACTGAGACTCTTGGAGTTTGCCTACTCTGGGAGTGGTTGGTTGGATCTGCCCTCTTGAAAACCCTAGAATAGCTGGTGACAGTTGATGTAGGAAAACTTGAAGACTCCAAAGAAAAGTGTTGTGGAGAAGATCAACTGTAAGGAGAGATGGACTGCTTTTTCTCTGTGTCACTGGGAAGCAGGCCCAACCCAGGCCCTGAAGAGAGCTTTCAATAATTTATTGAATAGGGTTTTTTTTTGTTGTTGTTGTTGTTGTTATAAATTGTCTCCAGTAGGTCTACATTCATCAAACCTCTAACTAGGCCCAACTGTTACAACTGAATCTCCACTCAAATCAGCTAATAGGCAACTGCCTAAAAGAGATCAATAACTACAGTTCAACAGATACAGTATCAATTTCTATCATTACAGGAGGGAGGAGTGGTGAGAGAGAGAGAAAGATCATGGATTGTAAAATATTAAACAAATAAAAATTATATTGATATGTAATTTGAAAAAATAAAACATATATATGTGTATGTATATATAAGTTTATATATGTTTACATATGTATATAAAAATAGCAGGCATCAGAGGTATCACCTAATGTCATGCCCTCATCTTAAAAGAGGTATCTAAAGCCAGAAATGTATATAATGTTTTCCCTAATTAACTCCTCCTTCACTCCAGTCTCACATGAAATGGTTTTCCTTTTTAAGGCAAAACTCTCTGAATGCATCCTTAATGTTATGTTACTCTGTCTTTTGCAGGCAGACTGTCCTCTATTATCCTGTCTTTCACTAATCTTCAATTTTTCTCCATCTCTACTTCCCCTACAAAGAAATGTATGCCTCCCCAAGCTTAAAAAGCCCTTTCTTTATACAAACATCTTTAAAACATCTTTATTAGCAATTGAAAAAACCAAAACTCTTTACTCTTTTGTAGAAAAATTCCCTGAGAAAGTTTCTTTTCTTACTTAATTCTAAATCCTTTATGGTTAAGCTTCCAACCTCATTATTCAACTGGAAATGCTTTCTCCAAAGTTACCAATGATCATTAACCAATGTAACAGTCTTTTCTCAATCCTTTTGCATAATCAATCAACCAATATTTATTAATAAACTACTATCGGGCTGATAGTACTGTGAATAGAGCACCAGGCTTGCAGTTGGGAGGACCTGGGTTCAAATTTAACGTCAGATACTTCCTAGCTGTGTGATCCTGGACAAATCATTTAATCCCAATTACCTAGCCATTGCTGTTGTTTTGTCTTAGAATTGATACTAAGATAGAAGGTAAGGGTTTATTTGTTTATCGAACCCTACCTTCCTTCTTAGAATCAATACTATGTATAAGTTCCAAGGCAGAAGAGTGGTAAAGGCTTGGCAATGGGCCCTGGCTCTCAATTCACTGAGCCACCCAGCTGCCCCCGGTAAGGGTTTTTTAAAAAAGAGCCTGCTTTGTGCCAGGGCACTGCACTAAGTATTTAGGATACAAAAGAAGCAAAAGATAATCCCTGACCTCTAAGATTTTATAATCTAACAGAAGAGACAATATGCAAACAAATAATACACAAAGCCAGCTTTGTACGGGATAAATAGAAAATAATTAACACAGGGAAGGATTAAGAGAGTTTAGGAAAGGTTTCTATACTCTCTTCTTTCTACTTCTGTTTCTCTTCTGGTTTTCCTCCTATCTGCCTGATAATTGTCTTAATATCCTTTGCTGGTTTTTATCTAGTTAGTGAGTATAAACTCATTAACCATAGATATCAATCATTGCTTTATTCTGAACCCTCTTTCCTTATTCCTCTATGCTATCTTGATTAGTTCTGATGGATTTAACTGTTATCTCTGTACAGATGATTCTCAGGTCTATTTATTCAGCCCTAACCTCTCTCTTGAACTCCAAACTCAAATCACCAACTACTACCTTGAACTAGATACCTTGTAGACATCATGAACTCAACCTGTTTCAACATAAGCTCAATTATCTTTTTTGAACTTCCCTCTGCTATTGAAGGTACCACCATTATCCTAGGCACCAGGCTCACAAGCTAGGGGTTATCCTGGATTACTCTCTCACATTCACCCTACATATCCATTCTGTTGCCAAATTTTATTACATATATCTTCATTACAATTCTTGTATATGCTTCCTTTCCTCCATTCAGACAGCCTTAGGCAGGTGAGGGAAGAAGCCATTAGATATCAGGCACTGTGTTAAGTGTTTTTATCAATATTATCTCCTTTGAGGCTGGCTCTCATCACCTCATACCTAGACAATTGCAATAGCATTCTGTTTGGTCTTTCTGTCTCAAGTCTCTCCCCATTCTGAGTCATTTACTCAACTGCCAAAGTGATCTATTTAAATCTGAGGACAGACATATCATTCCCCTACTCAGGAAGCATCCCAGTATTACACATTATCTTTAGGATACAACATAAAATTCTTTGTCTTTAAAAGACCTTCATAACCTATCTTGTTCCTAACTTTCCAGTATTCTTAAACATTATTCCTTTGGGTATACACCAGTGGTTCCCAAACTTTTTTGGCCTACCGCCCCTTTCCAGAAAAAATA
Source organism: Gracilinanus agilis (assembly GCF_016433145.1). Lineage (NCBI taxonomy): Eukaryota > Metazoa > Chordata > Mammalia > Didelphimorphia > Didelphidae > Gracilinanus > Gracilinanus agilis. The sequence continues at coordinate 127,957,395 of NC_058134.1, forward strand.
TTACTTAGCCCCCTGGAAATTAATTTAAAAAAAATTTAATAGCAATCAATAGGAAAGATAAATGCACCTGTGGCCATCACGGCTCACCTGGATCGCTGCAGCACCCACTAGGGGGCGATGGTGCTCACTTTGGGAATCACTGGTATATAGCAAAACTGGAATTAGTCCTCAAACCAGAAGTTCTTCCCCTGCTGCTAAAGCCTTCCTTGAGATTATTATCTTCCTTTCACTTAAAGGCATTTGTACATTTCTTACTCTTTAGAATGTGAAAATCAATGAGTAATTCAAACTATGTTTTCGCCTTTCTTTATCCCTAGTTGTTATCACAGTGTTGGGCATGTAGTTTTTAATAAAGCCTTGCTTATTGACTGACTCTTATAGCTAGGTTGGGACAGAATGGACTTGAACTCAGGTCTTTCAAACCTAAGTCCTGTATCTGTGTCTAGAGAAGCTCAGTTGAGAACTTCCACCAAGCTAATGTCAGTATTCTTTAAAGTAGCTTATATGGATCTGCTCTGAAGGTTTAAATGAGGCACTTAAAACAAATTAGTTGGTGATGTGGAATGAAAATTGGACAGACATTCAGGAGATTCAAATTCTAAGAATGCACTAAATAGCTGGAAAAATCATTCTCTAGGCCTTGGCTTGTTCATTTATAAAAAGGAGCTGAATTATATAATCCCTAAGGCCCTTGCTCTAATGTTCTTTGATTCTAACATCTGTTCGAAAACTTAAGAAAACAGGGGCAGCTAGGTGGCCCAATGGATGGAAAGCCAGAGATGGGAAGTCCTGGGTTCAAATGTGGCCTCAAACATCTTAGCTGTGTGATGCTAGGCAAGCCACTTAACCCCCACTGCCTAACCCTTATTCTTCTTCTACCTTAGAACCAATACACAGTACTGATTCTAAGGTGGAAGGTAAGGATTTTTTTCATTAACATTTTTCTCTTAATTACATGAAAAAACAATTTCTTAACTTTCATTTTTTTTAAAAATTTGAGCCAAATTCTTATCCTCCCCGAGATGGCAAGCAATCTGATATAGATTATACATATGTAATAACGTAAAACAACTTTCCATTTTTCCTTTCATGAAAAAAGTATTTACACAAATGAAAGAAAAGAGAAGAAATAAGGTGAAATATAGTATTCTTGGTCTGCATTCAGAATCTATCAATTCTTTCTCTGGAGGGAGATGGCATTTACATCATTAGTCCTTGAGTATTTTCTCAGATCACTGTTTTGCTATCTTATCAGAAAAATGAGCATGAGGACCCCATTCACTTAAATTAAAAATAAACAAACAGAAAAAAACAATCATATACCATAACTTGTTACCCAATTAATGGATATCCCTTTAGTTTTCAATTCTTTGCTGCCACAAAAAGAGCTGTTAGATAAATATTACTGTATAACAGGCTCTTTCCCATTTTTAAAGAATTTCTTTGGGATACAGCCCTAGTAGTAGTAGTATTGCTGGATCAAAGAGATGCAAAGTTTTAAAACTCTTTGGGCAAATCACAGAAGGTAAGGGTTTAAAAAAAAGTAAAGAAAATGTTAGAGCCTATATTGATAAAATAAACTAGGTAAAATGAGGATTGTGAGTGGACAGTTCCTGATCTATATATCTTATGCTAGAATTAGTTGTTTATAACAGAAGAAATACCTTGCAAGAATAGAATCAGAATTTAATATTCTTTAAGTCAAAAAAGGTTGAGACTTTACATTGATTCCTATTTTAGTGGCTAAAACTGATGACACATATTCTTTTTACTTTTCATAGCTATTGTTTCCAAATATATACTAAAATAATTTCCAATTCATGCCAACATTTTATCAAGCATTCACTATATATAGGATATAAAGACAAAAATGTAACAGTTCCTGTCCTCGAGGACCTTACACATTCTTAAAAGCATACACAAATACAAAAAGGTAATTTGAGGATATAAGAACATTCCTTTCCCTTAGGACAATTAGAAATAAAAAACCGTAGTATTATTTTGCCTTACTTTGTTTTAGACTGTAAGTTGTCAAAAAGACAAAAAGTTGCGAGTGCTTTGGGAGGTTTGAGGCAGAAACAACCTTAAAATAAGTGAATCCTATTAGATTTTTTTTTCTTTTCACACAATGAGAAAGTGTATTTTCTTTCCTAGATAACACTTCACCATAGGATAATTTTTGTATTTAGAATCATAGAATCCCTAACTAGGAGAAATTTCAGGGGACAAGTCCAAATAACTTTCAAAAAAAAGTCTTCCAGATCATATATAAAAAAAATTGTCAGCCAGCCTTTCCAGACCTATAGGGAGAGAGAAATTTATTCTGCCTGTGGATGGATGTAATATTAGGAAGTTTTTTTTTTTTATATCAAGTTTAAATTTCATGCTTGATATACTACAACGTAGCCTTTTGCTACTATCATCCATTGTTTCTAGCTTTGCTCTCCAGGACCAAGAAAAAGTCTAACCTGTTTTCCACTGAAAGTCTTCATATTTGAAGACTGCTTTCCATTCCCTGATCTTTTCATTTCTAGGATGATCTCTCCAGGTTTTCAGTCAACCCACATATGGTATGATTTTGAGATTGTTCTCCATCTTGGTTATTTTCCTCTTTAGTTTATCAGTGTTCTAAAAAAATGTGATACCCAAAGGAAGAAAGCATATCAGATATGGACTAACCAGAGCAGAATATAATGATTCTCTAAATAAACTCCTTAGTTTTAGATGATATGCCTTTTTTAAATGTAGGAAAATCACACTACAGCTAAATGCATTAACTGGTGGCCATGTTACAATTTTTTTTTTCTGGTGGCCATATTAAATTATTATATAAACCTTGTTGTCTACCCAACCCCCTCATGTCAGAAATTTTTTTCCCAGATAAGCTGCTTGCTCACTGTGCTTTCCTCATTTGTATTTATGAAGTTGGATTTTGAACATGTCTAAGACTTTACATTTATCTGCATTAAGTTTCATCTTATTCTATTTGGTCCAGCATTCTAGCCTGTCATTTCTGGATACTGATGCTGTCATCTAATGTGTTAGCTATTCTTCCCAGCTTTATGTCACAGATTTGATAAGCATGTCATCTATTCTTTCACTCAAAGCACTGATAAAAATGTTAAATAACACAGGGCTGAGTTCTTTTTTCCATCAGTGGTGACAGGTTTGACCCTGATCTAACTAGTCTTTCCCACTCCCCCTTAAGACAACTAGCAGGCTGCGTTCAAATCAACTTGTTTATACAATTATTGACCTGTTTCTGAAGCTTCTTTAGCCAATTAAAATAGACAGTAAAAAATAATTTTTTATACTTCAGTTGCTCAATGTTTAAAAATTATTGCAAAGCATATTACTCCCATGTAATACCTAATAGTGTTTTATAAAAATGAAATACTCAAGTAATTTGAATTGCTTTATTAAGATATAGCAAGAATATAAATTCAGGCTGTATGTACTAGTGTCTGCCTTTCCCTAAATGCTATTAATCTAAATGTGTACATTTCTTATTTAGTAGTTTATTAAACCAAAAAATTGGGTGATTTTTAAACTCAGGGCAATATTAAACCAGGTGATAGATGAAGCACTGGCATTAGCAAGACATCAGTTCAAATCCTCCATCGGATATTTACTTTCTGCAAATCACTTATTCTCTAAACCCCAGTTCCCTCATGTGTAAAATGTAGATAATAATAGCCCCTCCGAAGGTTGTTGTGAGGAACAAGTATAAAAGACAGGGCATGTAAAGAACTTGGCAAACCTTAAAATATTATATGAATGCTATTGTAATTTTTGATTTGTTTTGTGTTTTAACTTGTGTCCCCATCTAGATTTAATTTTCTTGTATGGAATGACATAATTCTTTTGTGCCCTCTATACTTCCTAGCATAATATTAAACAGGTAAGTTAAATAACAGTACTTTGTTGACTAAAAAAAATATAAAACCAGAATAACTCAAGCTCTGGCATGAAATCATATTTAAGAATAGCTACTTGAGGAATTGCCTTCAAATAAAAAAAGCTGTTTACAAAGATTTCAGCTCACTCAGGAAATTGCTATGGTTGAGGAAGGTGTGACTGTGGGGGTGTATTTATTGATGAAAGAAGCCAAAGCCAAAATCACTGGGAAGGCAAAAACTCTTATCTCTGTTCCTCAGCAAACCAAACATTCAACTAGGGTAATAGAATATGGATACAAACTTCTCTAACTGCTAATTTCAAGCTACTGAAGTTGGTTGGACTTGCTGTGTTTTAAAATATATTTCCTATAAAGTTTTATAACTTGTTGCTAAGAGACACTACTGGTACTTGCCACATTGACTTCCTAAGTGATAATGCTCATGAGCTAATTTATAGCAGATTAATAAAAAGCCAGACACTAAAAATTATTAACACAGAACTCATCACTTACTCATTTATTTAATGTCCAAAACAAACAAAAACTGCTATGTGACCAGGAATATCAAATCTCTAAATTCATACCAACAAGTATAATACTGTAAAACTCTTTCACAAGAAGATCTCACAGTTTTGGCTACATATATTATATTTTATTTTTTAAGAATAACATCATATGCACAGTAATGAATATTGTCATTGCTTTTGGAAAGTATTAATCCTGATATAACCCCAATACCTTCACTTAACAACTTCTGAACTTCCCTAATTTCAAAAACCCCAACTAGGTTCCCTCTCTCCTATAAACGGGGACCACTTAGGTGGTACAGTGGCTAGATTAGAGGTCGTGGAGTCGGGAAGATTTGAGTTTAAATTTGGCCTTTCCCATTTACTAGCTCTGTGACCCTGGGCAAATTACTTAACCCTGCTTGCTTCAGTTTCCTCATCTAGAACATGATCTAGAGAAGGAAATGGTAAACTACTTCAGTATCCTTGCCATAAAACCCCAAATGGGGTCACAAAGAGTCAGAAATGATTGAACAATAATTCCTTATAAAATGCAGATTTGATGAAGGCAAAAATGATTTTCTTCTTATATTCCTGTACCCTCTGCTTAGCTTAAACTTTTTTATGTATTTATTCATCATTCATACTAGAGCTATAGCACTGACATATACTTAAATAATACAATTTTTTTTTCCTTTGAAACACTTGTACATAGTCTAGTAAGTTCACAAATATGGAAATTTGGTCATTCAACTCTTTTATTTATACAAGAAAACTGTAGCCCAGTTACACAATTTGTTCAATGGATGAACTGAGAGAATGCTGATGATGAACTGGTCCCAGATCAGGGGTTGGGGCTCTATCCACCATACCACATTGCTTTTGTTGCCTAGTTGTTGTCTATCAACTAAATGAGAAAAATTATGTTGTCGAAGTTAGCAAAAGTTTTATAAACTGTGGGGCTGAATGCTATCTATAATCTGATCTTTAAATAATGATTTATATATTCTTTTGAAATGATAGAAAAGGCTAGTAAATGCATCTTGTTACCAATCCAGACAACATCTTTTCCTTCCAACTAGACATAAAACCATATTTCATAGTCTAGTTGATTTATCAGCTGTTTTTAATGCATACAAATGTTCATAAGTTAAATTCAATTGATTTTAAGGAAGATTTAGGAAATTTTTATTAAGGACTTTATTTCCCTTTTTTATATCCCTTTCAACAACAACAACAAAAAAAAGATTTTTTTTTTTAGGGTTTCTTTTGCTCTAGTCCATTCTGCCACTTGATTATAGAGTTCAAATCTTCTCTCAGAATTTTCTATATCCACATGGAAATTCTGTTTCCCACCTATTCTCTTAGTCTCAATAGATCCAGCATTATTTTTTAATTATTCAAGGAGTTCATAGGTTAGGGCAAAAGTTAGTTTCTCTAGTCATGAGCAAAAAGGCTTGGGCTCAATCCATTTGGCTAAGCATAGGGCAATATAAATTGGCTATTACTCAGTGGTAAGGAAACCCCCTGATCTTTCTTTATTCCTTTCCAGACATGAAATTCTTGAAAAATTCACATTTCAATAATGCCAAAGATTACTTAGAAAGATAACATTTAAAAAAATATTATCTTGCTAAGTAGAAAGGAGATTTTTCAGAAACACACTTGATTAATGTGTATGAGACAAGGAGTTATAATGGAAAAATTGAAATTTAACTAAGAAATTCTCAAATTCCTGATCCACTATTTACTGAGTGTGAGTAGGCAAGCCATTTTATCAGTCTAAAACTCAGCTATGCAGGGCACTAGATAGAGTGCAGGACCTAAAATCAGGAAGACCTGAGTTCAAATGTGACCTAAGCCACTTACTAGCTGTGTGATCCTAGGCAAGCCACTTAACTCTGCTTCAATTTCCTCATTTGTAAAATTAGCCAGAGAAGAAAAGGACAAACCACTATAGTATCTTTGCCAAGAAAATCTCAAATGTGATCATGAAGAGTCAAACATAACTTAATAACATAGAAAGGTAAGCTTTAATATTTGTAAACAAGTTCCTATATAGTCAATGTCCACTGGTTCTGTTACGATACACAAACATTTTTCATCTTCACATTTGTTTTTAAAAACTCTTATTACCCTTTGTCAGTATCAATTCTAAGAAGAGAAGCAGACAGGGCTTAATTGGGGTTAAAAGATTTGCTCAGAGTCACATAGCTAGGAAGTGTCTGGGGCAGTTTGAACACAGGCAGATTCATGTTCTTTTCATATATGCATTTTTCTGGGTGTTATGTGACATAATATATTTTTCAAAATTGCTCCTGGAAAGAACACAGAACCTGGAACAGGTCAGATCTGCCATTTACTAGCCTTATAATTTTAGAAGTTATTTAAAACCATTTGAGCCTCAGATTCCTCATTTATGGATCCAGTGAATGACAAGGCTACATGATTTCCAAGATCCCTGCCAATCCTGACCAAGAATACACACACACACACACACACACACACACACACAGAACAATATAAAGCAATAACTTGGCACACTAACATCCTTAGATTGAATAAATGATTTAGTGTTAATAATCAGTTTTGTTATTAACATATTATGGTCTTTGTAGGTTTATGGATAGGCTGAGGAAGGTGCTATTATCATCCTCATTTTGTAGATAATATTGATAAAAATAGCTTATATTTATATATTGCTTGATTTACACCAGATTCTGTGCTAAGTGTTTTATGATTACCATTTTTATTTGATTTTCACAACAAACTTGGTAAATGAGTGCTATTATTATTCCCATTTTACAGATGAGGAAACTGAGGCAGACAGGCTAAATGCCTAGGCTAAAAAAACACCGCCCCAAGGTTTCTGAGGCAGTATTTAATGGGGGTCTTTCTGATTAGCCAGTCCATTGCTCTAACCACTGCATCACCCAACTGCACCTTATACTTTGGAAAAGTTGCAAACTTCAAAAAAGTGGAAGAGTGAGGTAGGGTGGGGAGTGGCCTGGGACAATCTTTCAGTTAATCAGGAATCATAACACTTTAGTAGAGCTAACCTTGTGCCCTGGGGCAAACTGCTTAAACCCTCTGGGCTTGTTTGCTCATCAGTTTTAAAAAAAAAAGGTTCCTGGTGGAGTTACAGTCCTCACTTAACCCCTCTAAGCTTCAGTTTATCTGTAAAATAAATGGTACGAAATGGAAAGGACGGCCTCATTTAGCACACCCGCCGCGAGTCTCAGTTTAAGATGGCCTCATTGTAAACCCCAACAGTTTCAGTTTATTTCTCCATAAAATAGGGGGAGTGGGTGGAATAGATAACCTCTAAAGTTTTCTCCCGACGAAAGATCCTAAAGTCCAAGCGCTTGGGGTAGCAAGGTCCGACCGAGGACGAAAGCTCTTTTAAGCGAACCCCACCGAGAAAACTCCGTAACACTTCTCTAAAGCAGGAATGAAAACTTCCTGAGCAAGGATTCACTAGAAAAGGAGAGCCAGGAAGTAACGTCATATCTGCCATAGCTGACGCGCAGGCGCATGGGCAGAAAGAACTGCGACGTAGCGTGGCGTCCTCCGCACTTCCGGGTTTTGTGGATCGCTGCTTTCGGTGAGTTGACTTTCCCGCCTGACCGAGGGGTGGCTCCCTCCCTCGGTTTCCTGAGTGGGGGGTGGGGGTGGGTTGAAGGTGGGACTCTAGCTAGAGGAAGGAGAATAAGTGAGTTGTGGGCTAGTTAGAGCAGGGTGTGGTGGGCTAGGGGTCTTCCAAGAGCTTTGCCAATGCACCTTGATGGGTATGGCATGGATTTAGATTGCGGAAGGTATCCGTTACACCTGTCTGCGTTGACATCTCATCCAACCCCAGCTTTGTGACTGTTTTTGCTAACAATTCGGCTCTTTTGAGCGGATTTACTTTTTTATAAAGCGCCTTACTCCTAGGGTTTTTCGGTAGGTGCCAGGGCTTCTACCTGCTTTACAGGTGAGGAGCATTAAGACCCAGAGGGAAAGTTAAGTGGCCCAAGGTCACGCAACCGAGATCAGAACGTCTTAGATAGTTTTAATCTACGTTTTCATCAACGTTTTTTAAAATCGTCGTTTATTATGGCTTAGTTGTGGCCAACTCTTTGACCATTTGGGTTTTTCTTGGAAAAGGTCTAGGGGTGGTGTGCCATTTCCTTCTCCAGCTCATTTTACAGATGAGGAAAGCTAGGCCAAAAGGGTCAAATGACTTGCCCAGGGTCACACTGTCTCAGGCTGAATTTGATTTCAGGTGGGTTCAGGACTTTAGGTCCAGGGTTATCTACTCCACCATCTTGCTGCAAACTTGCTGGAAGTGGAGGATGCAAGGAAATGGGAAAAAGACATCCTGCCCACAAAGAGCTCACAAGTCTTATGGGGGATACAAAAATGCAAAAAACTAGTATGAACTAGCTGTATAAGGGATGAAATTGGAGGTGGGGGCCATCTTAGAGGAAAGTCGTTAAGATTATAAAGGACCTTCTTACAAGTAGGTAGAACTTGAAAAGCCAGAAAGTGGAGATGTGAAGGGAGAGAACATGGGTAGGCATGGGGGACACCCAGTGAAAACCTTTGGATTGCCTTTTGGGAGACTCAGGTGGGAACTCCAAAGAGGTCAGGTACATTGAAACACTCAGTACTTTTGGAGAGTAAAGTACAAAAAGACATTTTATATTTGCCAGGATATTTAGAGCTCCAAAGAGATCTAGCCTAACTAACTTCCCTTTCCTTCCCATTTTGCAGATGAGAACAATTAGACCTAGGTCTGTTAAATGACTTCCTTAAAGACACACACATAATAAGCAATGGGAGCACTACAGCAAACTGTCCTGTATCTCATGTTATCCTAACAAATACCCTGGAAGGTAGGTAATGTTATTATCTACATTTTACTACCACCACTACTACCATTATCACTACCAGTACTACTACTACTACTACCACTACTATTACTACTTAATAGTACTACCTTAGCTAGCTAGCATTTATGTATCACTTTCATATGCTGTGATATAAAGCATCCTTAACTGAGGTCCAGAACTAAGCTCTAAACCCAGTTCTAGCTTAGCATCAACAAACAATCCCCCCTAATTTTCATTGTATTATAAATGGATGAGTTTAAGTAGTTGACCTCTTACTATAAAAGGTATGGAACTGAGCAAGCTAGATAGGAAAATCAGTCTTAGAATATCAATTTATAGTTCTAGCCATCAGTAATTTAGAGTCACAACTCAATTTGGTAATGGCCATTCCTTTTATTTATATGGTGTTTTTTTTTTTGTTGTCAGAATAAAATTATCAATCAAGTAATATAATTGAAGTTGGTTTCAAATGCAAATATGCCAGTTCACCTAGTAAAGGAAGTCAATGGAGTACCCGAAGTTCAATTACCAAGCTGTTTAGAGGAAGTGGATTTCAGAACTCTACAAATTGGATGTGATTATACTAACAAATTTATTCAGGTAAGGAGTTTTAATCATTCAAAATTCCTTTTCCTTATAAAAGGATATTTATATATAATGTGTTATAATGTGAGAGGTTGTTTCAAGAATAATTTTATACAGCAGCAAATAATATTCAATAGTAAGAGGTCCCATAGGTTTTTTCTTATTATCTGGTTTCTATTCCTAATCTCTTGATTACTTTTCCTATCAAAGGAAATGTTGGTAGGTTGGTAAATTCAGACAGGAAGACAATTAGCATTAATTAAACACAATGTTCCACACATAGGGGATACAAATATAAGCAAAAAGAAAGACTGACAGTCCTTACCCATAAGGAGCCACATTGTAGTTCTGAAATCCCTTTTCCTAACCATAATTTATTGCTTTTCTACCTCTTTTCCTTCTCTTACCAAACCCTATTCTTTGTCTACACTATAACATTCAGTCCCTAGACCCCTCATTCTCTCCCAGGCCTTTATTACCTCCCTACTATCCCTTCTATTTTTTTTTTTTTCTTCATCTTAATACTTTGGTGAACCAGTTCATTTGTACACTTATCTTCTTTTCAGGTCCCTGGCTTCCATTTAATATCAGCAGTTTGACCCTGCAAAGTCTTGGCCTTGGATCATTTCCACTATGTGCCACCTTTGATCATAACATCACCAGGATCAAATGCAAAATCCACTGGCTTTAAAAGCACTTCATAATCCTGACCCTCAATCTTTCTTAGTTTATTCTTTCAAACTTCCTCCCCATCCTGTATACACACTCTTCATTCCAGTGATGTTGAACTCCTTGCTGTTCCATGAACAAGACATCCTATCTTTTGGCTCTGGGTATTTTCTCTGACTGTCTCCCTTTCCAGGAATGCTTTTCCTCTTCATCTCCTCTTCTTGGCTACCCTGGCTTCCTTTAAGCCTCCCATCATCTACTTGAATCCTTTCATAATCCCTCTTAATCCTTGTACCTTACCTCTTTAATTATTTCCTATTTATTCTTCATATAGCTTGTTTCTATATATTTGTTTGCTTGTTGTTCCCCCAATTAGATTATGAGCTCCTTGAGGGCTCCTTGCCTTTCTTTGTATCCATAGGGCTTAACATAGTACCTGGGCACAGAGGATGTAGAATAAAAGTTTATTGACTTATTGAGGAAGATAGCCCATAAAAGGCAGCTGACAAGCTGAAACCTCCTCATAACTTTGCTTTATATTTGTGCACATATAGCTTGGAGGTTTTTGAAAACATTCCTACATTACTTAATTGCATTTGGCAAATTTTTAACATATCCCATTGGATATTCCCACTGGACAAAGGAATGAAAGAATCTAAGACTTCGTATCATCTTGTCATCTGACAACACACTTTGCTTTTTGAATCTTGGATACTTTTTTCTTATTCTCCATTTGTTACTAATGCCTCTCTTGTTGTAAACCCTCTTAATAGTTAATATTCTCAGCAACTTCAGCCTCTGTTTTGACCAAATCTGTAGATATTTTAGTCTTTATTTTTTTTTTTTTAATGTATGCTACCTTAACTTTTCCCCTTTTATGTTATTGTGGTCATTATGTGATTTGCTCTCCCAGTTTTGTTCTGTTTGTATACCATTCTTCACAAGTTTCTATGAATTTTTTATATTTGTCATTTCTTGTAGTATAAAATTATTTTAATATAGTCACATGCCACGATTTATCTAAACATTTCCTAATTGATAGGTGCTCAACTTTCAGTTGTTTGCTATTACAAAAAATATATTTTCCTGTATTTGACCTCAGCATAGATGCCTAGTGATGAATATACTGTTTTTTATCTCTAGGTATATGCATAGTAGTTTGTGTCAGAGGGTATATATGCAGTAGTGACTATTAGTATGATTCCAAATTGTTTTCCATTATGATTCAATCAATTCATAACTTCACCAACAGTGTTTTAGTCAATCACTCTTTTCTTGCACTTAATTTTACAGCATATGTCTTTTTTTAAATCATAAAATTAGGTGGGAATTCTCATTGATCATATTTAGTAGGATATTTCCTTTTTTTCAATAATACCTGCAATTTTCACAAGAAAATGTGTTGTTTTCACCTCTATTTCTCAGCAAAGATTTATAGTATACTGCTTCTGTGAAAGATTTGAGTAAGGCATAATTAGTCTTTCGAAATGTATTGCTTCACATTTAGTAGTACTTTCTAAACAATTATGCTTTATATTTCAAAATAAGAAATATTTGTCAAAGCAAATAAAAAAACTAAATGAAAAATTTGATGTTTAATAATCTTTATCTTATACTTTAAATTCTAGTAGATACATACTATTCTCATGTTTGTTTTTAAATTTATTTTAAAAATCTATTAATCCTTGATGATATAGCTAGTTATACAATTTAGTGACATTCTTGGCTTCTAGTAAAATGCTAACAATTGGAAAGTAGATAAAAAATATGTTATTCTGATTTATTCTTAAGTAGATATTTCAGTTTAATTTTATAGGTTGTAAATGCCTTTTTGAAATATTCACACTTATATTTCCTTTCTTTTACTCCATTGAATTTTTTCCTCTACCTAGTGTTCATGGAATTCTTAATAAGATTAACACTAATGTTTATTGAATTGTTAGGTATATTTTGAAACTCAATATCTTTTAGTCTCTACTTTGTTGTTGGTAAGGGCCAGCTGTCTTTCAGTTGAAGTTGTTATGAGCTGAGAAGAGCAATTGGGTGCTTAGGCCTGTGTAGTAGGATTGGGCCTAGTAAAATTGGCTGACAGTAACAAGTCTTGGAGACAGATGTAAGCTAAAACTCTATTTAATAACTTTAAGATTTCAAAGGTATAAGGATAGGTAAAAGATTTAGCGGGAAAGGTCCCTAATGCTAAAGGGGTACTAACTTAACCCACTCCCAACTCAAGACTTCTCACGAAGTCACTTCTGCCTGGTTCCCAGACCTTCACTTTTTCCTTAACAATTCTAAAACCCAAAAATCTATTCTACATACTCTATTTCTAATATCCTTATCTATCTATATCTATATCTATCTATCTATACATATATATATGTAAATTCTTAAAGCACTATCTCCAAGTATCCTTCTGGTTCACCACTCCAATGCCAGCCTAGACATGGTTGGGCCTGGTCAGCCAGAGATGGCTTCCCAGCCTAGGTAGGCCCAAAAACCTTGTCTTCACTCTGCAGGCTCACAGAGATAAAAGAACAGGTCCTCTTTCTTCTTCCTGTTAATCTTCTCCTTCAGTCATTGCCAAGCTGTCACTTTCTCTCTTTCCAAACTGTCAATCTGGTATTCTCAAGATTTCACCGGAATTTCCCAGAGAGCCAGAAAACCACCAGCCTCTGGAGCTAAGTTCAGCTCCCAGAGACCCCGACACTTGTTAATCCAACCCTTATCAGCACCTCAGAATTCCAGCAGGAACTTTGGCTCCAAATTCTAAGACCCTGAGACAGTATCTCTCATTCTATCCTTAGGCACTAATCTCTTAATTGACCCCAAATCTATAATATTCTGAACAGAATGAAGTATTTCATATCTCTTATAAAACCAACATTTTCACTAAATGAAAAAAATATTTTACTTTTTATGGGAACAAGCATTAGGAATCTTAATTTAAGATAGTTCAAGGATAATTTGCTTTGTTTGTTGTTCAGTCATTTTAGTCATGTCCAACTCTTCATGACCCCATTTGGGTTTTTTTTTTTGGCAAAAATACTGAAGCATTTTGCCATTTTCTACTCCAGCTGATTTTACACATGAACCTGAGGCAAACAGGGTTAAATGACTTGCGTAGGGTCACATAGCTAGTGTCTAAACTCAGATTTGAAATTAGCTCCACATTTGGAGCTCGTCTACAGTACCACCAAATTGTAAGTAGCTTTATGTAAATTTATAGGGAAAATAGCAAAACTTCAAAGATAGTAAGTTTCAGCAAGTGAAAAGATTTTTTAAATTATTTTTTATAATAACTCAAATGAATATTTTATTACTTTGAAGATATGTGATTTTTGTCATAGGCATTTTCCTCCACCTGTATAGTTCACAACACTCATGACTTAGTAAATTGCCTTCTGGTATTGCTGTGATTGAAAAAAATCCCTCTGCAGCCAACCTTATGATGCTGAGTTGTTTTTTTTTTTTTAACTTTTTCTAGCTTAGTCTTCATACAAGGGAAATATAATCTGTTACCAGGCCCATACTTTTTGAAGCCTTTATTTAGTTCAGTAGGATTTTCCAGAGTTTGTATAAACTTTGCTTAGCCTTTGAAAACCCAGAACCATCTAATTCCATGTCATAATGATTCTTCTAAATAGGACTGTGATTAATTAAAAACTAAATCAGCATGTTCAAATTGGCATTTTAAGTACTTCTTGATTTATAAATAGTGTCATATAAGAAACTTATTCATACAAATGGCCTGCTGTCCACCAGGTTCTGCTTCTTTATCTCCTTCCCTCAAAATCTGGAAGTTTGGGCTGACAGCTGATAATGTGAGGTGACATACCAATATTTGGCATAGTGAGCTTTCAGACTCAAATAAGGAGACTTTTATAAACTTTACTTTTTAAGCAATCTCTTTTATCTGCTCATACATTTCTCTTCATACTTTATCTTTTTTGATATTAGTGAGTCAAAAAATGACTAATCCTGGCTGACAGGTATTTGAGTAGTATTAGAAAAATACACCAGCAATTTACTGAGAAAGAAAAACACAAATTTTAAACTTGAAATAGATAGATATGTTAAAGAAATAATAGTCTCATTTTCTAAAGTTTCACAAAGTACCCAAAATTCCCTTTCGGATTTCCATAAAGATTTTCATCTTTCTACTTAGCCTCCTCTACTTCATTCTACTTTTCCTCCAATACTAGATTAAACATATATGTTTTAGTGCGATTGTTTTGTTTAATCTTGTTGTTTTACATAATTTTTCATTGAAAATGTCCCATTTTGGAGACACATGATAGGCTAATAAGGGATTGTAGGTTATACTGGGAACCTCATCAGTACTTCTCAGTGGGCAACTGGGAATCTTTGTATACAATGCTTTTTCTTTTAGTTCTTCTCTAAATAGGAGAAAAAAAGAAGGCTAATTAAAAAAAAAACAAACCAAAAAAACAACTGAGGTAGTTCTAGCCATTTCACTTCAACAGACATTTTTTTTTAAACCCTTACCTTCCATCTTGGAGTCAATACTGTGTATTGGCTCCAAGGTAGAAGAGTGGTAATGGTGGGCAATGGGGGTCAAGAGACTTGCCCAGGGTCACACAGCTGGGAAGTGTTTGAGGCCAGATTCCTGCCTCTAGGCCTGGCTCTCAGACACTTGAGCTACCTAGCTGTCCCCTAAACAGACATTTTTAAAACAGTCACTGGGTGTATTTTGGGCAGGATACAAGTTTTGCATAAGATGGTTCTTGCTCTCATGGCGCTTACAGTATAGTAGAAGGAAATAACAAATGAATAATACTAATAACAACTGATATATTTTAAGATTTGCAAAGTGCTTTCATTATAGCAACATGGAATTTTATGAAATGAAATGAGCAGCACATGGCCTGGAGCAGAATTCCATCCCAAGTTTTGTGATGTTTCCATTGTGCCATACTTCCTATCCATATGCACATAAGTAACTATCTACCAATAGCTTCTAAAAATTAAACATGATATGTGTGAGAGAATTGGAAACCGAGTTCTGTGTAAGATTGATCAACAGTCATTTAAGATCAGAGAAGGCACTGAATCTGTAGAAGCAGAAGAAGAGGAGGTGGTATTTGATTTAAGTCCTAAAGGAGGCTTTGGTAGGAAGAATGTATGAGTTAGGAATCATGTGAGCAGAAGTCAGGAGGCAAGAAGGTATAGGGTATCTACAGTGAAGGGGCATCTACAGGAAAGTGATTTAGCATAAAGATTTTGAAAACCCCTTGTTAAATTTTGCTGTAGCATAATAATATAGCATAATGCCATTTACCAATATATTTCATGACCCCAAACCGCTATGCTTTTTGATTTGAGTGTCTTATTTTTCCCATAGGTTTTCTTTTTAACATTTATTAATATTCATTTTTAACATGGTTACATGATTCATACTCCTACTTTCCCCTTCACCCACCCCCCCCCACCCCCGCACTTCCCCCACCCATGGCCGATGCACATTTCCACTGGTTTTGTCATGTGTCCTTGATCAAGACCTATTTCCAAATTGTTGATAGTTGCACTGGTGTGGTAGTTTCGAGTCTACATCCCCAATCATGTCCACCTCAACCCATGCGTTCAAGCAAATGTTTTTCTTATATGTTTCCTCTCCTGCAGTCCTTCCTCTGAATGTGGGTAGCGTTCTTTACCATAAATCCCTCAGAATTGTCCTGTATCATTGCATTGCTGCTAGTACAGAAGTCCATTACATTCGATTTTACCATAGTATATCAGTCTCTGTGTACAATGTTCTTCTGGCTCTGCTCCTTTCGTTCTGCATCAGTTCCTGGAGGTCTTTCCAGTTCACATGGAACTCTTCCAGTTTATTATTCCTTTGAGCACAATAGTATTCCATCACCAGCATATACCACAATTTGTTCAGCCATTCCCCAATTGAAGGGCATACCCTCCTTTTCCAATTCTTTGCCACCACAAATAGCGAAGCTATAAATATTTTCGTACAAGTCTGTTTATTTGTGATCTCTTTGGGGGACAAACCCAACAATGGTGTGGCTGGATCAAAGGGCAGGCATTCTTTTATAGCCCTTTGAGAATTGACTTGAGTGTCTTTTTAAAAGAACCAAAAAACTTTCCCTATTTTTATTTCTAGCAAGCATTTTACTTCTTGTTATTGACTCTTGCCTTTCTTTAATTTGCTCTTTCTGATCTGTGATCTAACAAACCTGCTATCTAAGCCTGATATGTAAATGTATACAATATCACCCACAAAAGCAGTTCCTGATTTCTCTTTTCAAACAACGGGTTGGGGGAGTCTAGAATGCTTGATATGACAGTGAAACACCTAACTTAGCCAGGGAAACGAATTAAATATTTGTGAATCCTTTGGGGTTATAATGAGACAGTAGGAAGCAACATAAAAGGATTTTAATAATTAAATAAGGTAGGGCAAGTGGGAATGGGGCAAACTACTTTTTTTTTTTAAACCCTTACCTTCTGTTTTGGAGTCAATACTGTGTATTGGCTGCAAGGCAGAAGAGTGGTAAGGGTGGGTAATGGGGGTCAAGTGACTTGCCCAGGGTCACACAGCTGAGAAGTGTCTGAGGTCAGATTTGAACCTAGGACCTCCTATCTCTAGGCCTGACTCTCACTCCACTGAGCTACCCAGCTGCCCCCTGGCAAACTACTTTTAACCGCTATAGGAGGGAAGATACAGGGGTTTAGGTGGTCCAGGAGATCAGGGCAGGAAAGATTAAACTTACACTACACTATAAACTAGACTAAATACAAGCTTGACAGGGTTTGGGGATCTTTCTACTTGCTCCAACCATGTTCTCTGCTGTCCAAGATGTTAGTACAGTCCACTAACTCCACTGAGTTACTCTAATAGGCTGTCGAAGACCTGGAGGTCCACCTTCCAAAGCTGCTGATCCAGACCTATTTTGTAGTTCCTCAAGTGGAGTTTCTTCTGTGAGATCAGGGCAGAAGCACTTCTACAAGTGGCAAACCTCTCAACTGTCCCAGAGTTCAAAAGCTCTGTGCCCTTTCTGCCACATTCCAAAAGCCCTTAGAATGTTCAACTCAAGCTTTCATTTTCAAATGTACTTTTCTAAATTTTATACTTATCTTCCTTGACTTATTCCTTATTACAATTCTTCACTTTTCTCTTAGATGACCTCACTCTATACTTTCTTGAGGGGGAAAAAATGAGAAAGAAACCATTCCCTAGGATTTCCTTCTCTTCTCTTATTAAAGCTTATTTCAGTTTGAGACCATCCTTCATTCTCTCTTCTTTTTCTTCAGGCTGAGGAAGAGGTGACTTCTTTTTGCAAAGACTAGCCTTTTTACTTTTTACTTTTTACTTTGATCTCAGTCTCTGCCATCTCCTAAAACAGTGATGATAAACTTATGCCATGGGTGCCCAAATATGGCACACTGAGCACTCTATGGGCATGCACTCCCCTACCCCCCTGAGTTTGTTACTAGAAAAGTAGAGAGATTCAAATAGAACTGTTGCACTCCTTCTCTTCACTTTATCTGATGACATTTTTTTCACATCCCCCACCCCTCTGCCCAGCAGCCCAAAGGGAGCGAGCTGGTAAGGTAGGCAGCTCACAGGTGGCAGAGCTGGAGGGGAGCAGAGAGCTTAGGCCACTCCCCTCCCCCTCTCTACACTCATTGAGGACATTCTTCACTTCACCCACCTCTCCACCCAGCAGCCCAATTGGAATGCTTCTTCCTTCTCCTGTGTGGGGTAAGAAGAGGGAGGGACAGGGGATGAGGCCTCTGGTGGGGGGTGGGCATGGCACTTGGTCTGGGCGGTTTCAGGGACAGAGCTGGGCACTCTATCTCTAAAAACTTCACTGTCATTGTCCTAGAGCTTACACCTTTCCTTACATCATCACTGCTTTTTCTCTATTCAATCTTACTTCAATTTAACTGGATTCTTCTCTATTGCCTATTAACACATCTATCTATCCTATCTTTAAAAAATTAAATTAAAACAGATCTCTTTGACCCTGCTAATATCCCCATAAGCGATTATCCTATATCTCAACTTTTTCATAATCATAGTTCTAGAAAAACTACCAGTCTGCCTTGCCACTAGTTTCTCACCTTCCACCCAGTTTTTGACTACTTGTAAACTAAATGCCTTAACCCATTCATTACTCTAATGAAGCTAAAGTTTTGGAGTTACCAATAATCTCATAATAACTATGACTTTAATACTTTATAATGAGTACTATAATACTATGATCCTATGACTTTTCTGCACCATTTGCTAGTATTGACCACTCTTTTTGGATACTCTTTCTGCCCTAAGTTTTCATGACATTGTTTTTCCTGGCACATTGCTGCTACTCAGTTTGTATTGCTGGATTGTCTTTGTCTTGTCCCATAAGTGTAAGTGTATGTCATGCATCTATTTTCCCTTTTTTCTTTGGTCTCTTTTCTTAGTTATCTAATTGGCTTCCTTGGCTTCAGTTGTTATCTTTATGTAGATTTCATCTAAATCTACAAATCTAGTGAATTGTAATGGGCAGAATCCTGGAGTTGGGAGTCCAAGTCTTTTCAGATTTCAGCCCTGCCTTTTGCAACCTCTGTCCTGTGGATATTCGAACTTACTTATGCTCTTGGCCTCAGTTTTCTTATGTAAAAAGAGGACATTGGACTACAAGGTCTCTGGCTTTAAATCTATGATGCTGTCTCTCCTTAGCTTCCATCATATTTAAAATAGAACTTATTCTCTTTATCACAAACTTTGCTACTCTATAACTCCTATATTTCTATTGAAGAAATTACTTTCCTTCCATTTATACACATTTTCAACTTTGGAGTCATCCTTGATCATTCACTCTCCCTCATATCCCTTATCCAGTCATTTGCTGGTTATTGGGTATTTTATTTTTGAAACATTTCTCTCATCTGTCTTGCATATCTAGAATTTACTTACTATGCAGAAAATAATAATATGTAGCATCCCTTTAGGTTTGCAAAAAAAAAAATCTCATGTCTTCACAACAACTCTGTGATGAAGCTGTTATTATTATCTATTTTACAGATGAGGAAACTGAAGCAAATTAAATGTCTTGCTTAGAGTTACATAGCCAGCAGTTCTTACAAGGCTGGTTTGGAACTCGGGTCTCCTGACTCCAAGTCCAGCAATCAGCTGCCTCTTTTATCATTCACAGTTGCTGTCCTAGTTTACTTCTTGCCTGGCCTGTTAGATTACCTTTAGTTTTATCTTGATATGCTTGAATTGCCCTATTATGTGGGTTATAAGGATATATAATACTGCCTCTGTTTACCTGGGAACTCAGCACACCCAGAGTGATTTGGAAAACTGCTTTTGAAACCCAGAGAAACTTGAAGAAGCTGTCTGTGAAAGCAATAGCCTAACTGAGGTAACCATGGAAACTAGCTCTTAGTCCTGGGACACTTGATTTAACTAGGGTCAAACTAGCCTCATTCTCTATACCAGCTTTCATAGTCTCTCTAGGATAAAATAATCAGCCTTATGCTTCACAAAAACATATCTTGTTTTACACTTACTGTCTTTGGTCCCATGCACTATCTCTGTTGACTTGAGCTATTTTAGTACTATTTACATTACATTTAACCTTGACAAGGTACCTGCTGGTGTTGATTTTTGTACCCTTTTTGTATTCTCAAGTTTGGGAACCCAATTTCTTCATGGTTCTTTAACATGCTAAAGAATATGTTATTACATTCCAAAAATGCACCAAAAAGTATTCCCCTTTGTACCTGGGAATTTGTCGAACACCCCACCCCCCGCCATTCCTGGGAACTCTCTGCCCTTACCAACCCAGATCCTTCCCTGAATCAACTCCTTCTTCTATCTTCCTTCTATAGAAAAATTACTTAATTTGTTCTTTGCAGCTTTTGAACTGAACTCCTTGGCAATAGGCTGATTAGCTCCACATTCACATGTTCATCTTGCTTAATAAAGATTATCTTTATTTTAAAGGCAGTATCTCTTGGTTATCTTCCTGTACTGGGAAAGTAAGACTGAGGTCTCTATGGATCTGTATTTGTCACAGGGCCCCAAGATGTTTGTTCCCCACTGGGGGAAAGAGAGACCTAAATTCCAAAGAGTCCATGCTTCAGTTTACAATTTGTACTGTACATATATTTTTTTTAACCCTTACAGTCTTAGAATAGATATTAAGTATCAGTTCCAAGGCAGATAAGGACTCCAAGAGAGGTAAGGGCTAGGCAATTAATTAGAATATGAGTTTCTTCAGAGCAAGAACAATGTTTTTGCATTTCTTCATAACCCCAGAGCTTATCACAGTACCTGGTACACAGTGAGTACTTCAGTATTAATTAACTGATAGATTGGCTATAGAAATATCTTTTGGTTACTTTACTCTCCTGTCTCTAGTTAATTTTCTACAGAGTTGCTGAATTGATATAAAAGCATGAGTCTGACTATATTACCCATCTTGTTTAAATAAAATAACTTCAGTGGCTCCCTGCAGCCATTCATAATCTGGCTCCATCTTCTCTTTGTAGACTGATTTCACATTTAGTATCCTTCATTAACTTTTTGTTTCAATTAAACTGGTCTATGTGTTGAACTTCATATGGAAATTTCATCTCAGACTTCCTTCTCTTTAGATAGGCCATCTGCCTGCTCTGCCTGGTTTACTCTTCCTTCTTACCCCTACTTCTTGAAATCCCTAACCTACTTCAAGGCTTAGGTGAAATATCAATTTCTACAGTCAACCTTACCTGAACTTTTTGATTATTAGTACCCTCATACCACTCCAGAAGCATATAATATTTACATTTAGGTATGTTGTTGATTAATTACCTATGTGGATTAATTATTTCTCTGTAGATACTTGCAAACTGAGGTACAAACTCTGTGGAACTTTGGTCTCTTTCTCCAGGTGGGAGCAAACACCTTGGAGTGCTTAGACCCCTAGAAATCTCAGACCCACTCTCCCATAACTGAGGTATAACAGAGAGATACAGTGCCTTAAGCAAGGACACACATGTGCAATGGGAGCAAATTGATCCAATATTGATAAGGCCTCAGAATATAATTGAATAGTAGTTACTTTTATAATTCTTAATGTGGGAAAGGGACTAGAAGGGACATATCCAGAGAGGGATCTAGGATGGTATGGGTGGAGAGTTCCCAGCAATGAGATAAAGAATTCCCAGGTACAAAGGAGAAAAAATATCTTTGATACATATTTTTAGCAAGACATCAAGATAAGATTCTAAAGTGACTCAGGCTCAAGATTTTAGCAGTATAATGACCAACTGAATCTTAGAGCCAGATGTCCTATATTTGAGGCCATGAGATAAACTCAATCAGAGATGGAGAGTTTGGGGCCAGACATGTTTACACAAAAGCCCAAGGACTTTTGACTAGCTCATCCTAGAGAGATTGTGACAATAGTATGGAATGAGCTAGTGGCAGATGGACTTCAACCAGGCTGTAATTTTCAAAGACAATTTCTTCAGGTTACTCTGGGTCACAAAGATATTTTCCTTAAACCATTCTGAGTTCCAGGTAAATAGATTCAATTGGACACATTTTATTTATTCACATAGAATGGCAACTCGAGCATATTAAGATAGTTATCAAGATAATTTTCACAAATGTGTTGAAGATAAAACGTTTTGGTTTTGGTTTTGTATCCTTAGCCCTAAGCATAGTGCCTTGTACATAGTAGGTTATCAATAAATGCTTAACAAATTGAATTGAATAAGAATTTGAAGAGGAGACTATAAACAAAGTGCAGGAACCTGAGTTTATTGGCTTTATAGCTTTATAACTCTTAATCACAGCTGCTGAAAGCAATCCTCAGCTGAATAATGTTATTCTATCTTTTGGGTATACGTCTTAGGAATACCTATATCCTGGCCTTTATTGAATTATCAAAACAAGGTAGGTAACTAGAGTACCAAGACATTTTCAGAGCACTGGTATTCTTTCTGTGAGACAGAATCCTAAGTTTTTATTCCATCTGAATTACTCCTGGATTCTACCCAAAGGAAATCATTGTTGAAATTGAAATTAGATTTGCCATGCCTTTCAAATGTTGTTTAATGATTTATTTGCCTTTTTTTTGTTGTTGTTTTTAAAATTTCAGGGGACAGTTTCACTTATCTACTCTTTAACTCAACTTGGAGATGGGACAGCCTTTTTGAAGATATTAATGCAAGGTGTGTAATATAAGGACAGAGGTTGACTTTTCACCTAGCACTCATTCACTTGGAAGGGAGTGTTTGTGTTAGTCTTTTTATAAAAAATTTATTTTTAAAAATATTTTTTCATGTTTAAATGATTCATTTTCTTTCCCCTCTTCCCTCTCTCCTCCCAAAGCTGACAAGCAATTCCACTGGGTTGTACAAATGTTGGCACTTAATACCTATTTCTATATTATTCATTTTTGTTATGGAGAGATTTTTTTAAAGCCTGAGCTCCAAATAACATACCCATATATATATATATGTGATAAGTGATGCCATATGTTTTGCTTTTTTTTTTGCATTTCTACTCCCATAGTACTTTCTCTCAATGTGGGTAACATTCTTTTATATAAGTCCTTCAGGAGTGTCCTGGCTTGATGCACTGCTACCAGTAGTAACAAGGTCCATTATATTGGATTTTTTCACAATGTTTTACTTTTTGTGTACAATGTTCTTCTGTTTCTGCTCATTTCACTCTGCATCATTTCATTGAGGTTCTCTCAATTCACATGGAAAACCTCCAGATCATCAATCTTTACAGCACAATAGTATTCCATCACCGTCATATACTACAGTTTGTTCAGTCTTTTGCCTAACAGGGGACACCCCCTTATTTTCCAATTTTTTGCCCACCACAAAGAGCATGGCTATGAACATATATATTATTTTAGCTTTTAAACATTTTATTTAATTAATTAATTTGGAATATTTTTCCATGGTTACATAGCTCATATTCTTTCTCTCTCCTCCTTCTATACCCTCCTGTAGCCAGCATGCAGTTCCACTGGGTTTTACATGTGTCATTGATCAAGATCTATTTCCATATTATTAATATTTGCATTAGGGTAATTATCTAAAGTCTATGTCCCCAATCATATCCCCATCGACCTATGTGCTTGCAGTTTGTTTTTCTTCTCTGTTTCTACTCCCACATTTCTTTCTCTGGGTGTGGATAGCATTCTTTCTCATAAGTCCTTCAGAATTGGCCTGGATCATTGCATTGCTGCTAGAGAAGTCCATTACATTCTACTGAGCCACAGTGTATCCATCTCCATGTATAATATTCTCCTGGTTTTGCTCCTTTTGCTCTGCATCAATTCCTGAAGATCATTCCAGTTCACATGGAATTCCTCCAGTTCATTATTCCTTTGAGCACAATAGTATTCCATCACCAACATATACCACAATTTGTTCAGCCATTCACCAATTGAAGGGCATACCCTCATTTTCCAATTTTTTTGCCACCACAAAGAGCATGGCTATACATATTTTTGTACAAGTCTTTTTCCTTATTATTTCTTTAGGGTACAAACCCAGCAGTGGTATGGCTGGATCAAAGGGTATGCATTCTTTTAAAGCCCTTTGGGCAAAAATTTGAAATTGCCTTCCAGAATGGTTGGATCAGTTCACAACTCCATCAGCAATGCATTAGTGTCCCAATTTTGCCACATCCCTTTCAGCATTTATTATTTTTCTTTGCTGTCATATTGGCCAATCTGCTAGGTACGAAATGGTACTTCAGTGTTGTTTTGATTTGCATTTCTCTGAAATGAGAGATTTAGAACACTTTTTCACGTGCTTATTGACAGTTTTGATTTCTTTTTCTGAAAACTGTCTCTTCATGTCCCTTGACTATTAGTCAATTGGGGAATGGCTTGATTTTTTGTATAATTGACAAACCTCCTTATAAATTTGAGAAATGAGACCCTTTTCAGAGGTTTGTGTTATAAATATTTTTTACCAAATTTGTTGCTTCCCTTCTAATTTTGGTTGCATTGGTTTTGTTTGTACAGAAACTTTTTAATTGAATATAATCAAAATTATTCATTTCACATTTTGTAGTTTTCTCTATCTCTTGCTTGGCTTTAAATACCTTCCTTTCCCATAGATCTGACATTATGCTCGCCTAATTTGCTTATTATTTCCCTATTTACATTTAAGTCATTTACTCTGAGTTAATGTGTTATAATCTTATATTAAATTTCTTCACTCAGTTGTTTAGTACTCTACAAAATCTGAACCCCCACAACACTATTTTAGTCTTTTATCACTTTTTCTCGCCTAGACTCTTGTAATAGCATCTAAGTGTTCTCTTATCCTTATATTTTTCCCAATTTCAGTATATTCTTTTCTTAGCCTCAAGGTATATTTACTGGCTTCGAAGAATCTAAGTTCTTAGTAGAGGCTGAGCATTCATTCATTCATTTAATAAATATTCATTGAGCATCTAATATAAACAAATCACTGTGCCTGATGCTGTGGGAAAATATTTTAGGATATGAACCAGTTTCTGAATTACTATTTAGTGGTGGCATAATGAATATAGGATGTTGGTGCTCCTAATTAAGTTCCTCACATACTCAATAGTTCAGTGCCCTTGGTTGACAGTTACTTTAATCTCATTCAGCCTCTGGGGAGCCCTCATTTGTAAAAGGGATAATAGCACCTATGTCATTGAGTTACTTTAAAGCTTAAATAAGCTAATTTATGTAAGATGAGTTATAAAACTTAAAATGCTATTTAAAAGTTAGCTACTATAATCAAAGAGTCTGATTACAGTTCAAATACTTACAAAATGCTGTGTGAATAAATATAAGCTAATGTAGTCCAAGCAAAATAGTAAGTAATATCAGCAGAGGAGTAATTACAGATTAATTATATTTTATTAGGGAAGGGCTCTTAGAAGTAGTAGATTTTGACCTGTTTTGAAAGATGATAAATTTACATTATAGAAAAAAGAAATGTCGCTTAACCTGGGGTAAAGTATGACATCCGTCATATTTAAGTAGAATCACTTTATATTTGTAATGTATAATTGATGACTTTTTAAAGTTATTGGTAAATATTTATTAAGGTTAATTATTTTTAGTTCTTTTTGGTTAGATGAGTTAAATTATTATTATTTTTTTTAAACCCTTACCTTCCGTCTTGGAGTCAATACTGTGTATTGGCTCCAAGGCAGAAGAGTGGTACGGGTAGGCAATGGGGATCAAGTGACTTGCCCAGGGTCACAGAGCTGAGAAGTGGCTGAGGCCAGATTTGAACCCAGGACCTCCCTTCTCTAGGCCTGACTCTCATTCCACTGAGCTACCCAGCTGCCCCCTGAGTTAAATTATTTTTTACATCGTAAGTGGAAAGAAGAGTAGAGTAATTGCGTTAGCAATATCAGATTTGGACTGAAAATTTTTGGTAAAATAAATTTGTTTTTTATTCAAGGCATGAAAAATACAAAACTACATCAAATAAGAATATTTGAATTAGAATTCAATAAAAATGGAATTTTTTTTTTGGTGTGAACTATTGTAGAATTCCAAATTGAGTAATAATTTTCTTAAAGGACACTTGTTTAAAAATTTTATCTTGAATAGAATTTGAAGAAAGAGAATAAATACTAGAAGAATTATTAAGGTATGTTTTTTTAAAGTCTTAAAGTTTTTTTAAGCTATTAAGGTATGGTGTAGTTTTTTCTCCTTTAGAAAATTATGAAAAAGACTAAGTTGAACTTTGTGATGATTTCATCTTCAGTGATTAGTAAAAATAGTTATTTATTATTATTATTATTACTATGTAACAATTACTGTTCTGTGTGCTATTGTGGCAATGCTTTAAATATTATAAACTAAGCATTTTAAATATTGCAGTTCATAGTTGCATTTCAGGATAACATTAAAATAGGATCTTATATAATTTTTGCTTTCTATCATTTTCCTTGTGTATGTGAAAAATGTTTTATGGCAATGTGTGTTTTTCTATTCTGTTTTTCCTCACAGAAAGAGAGAGATTTCATCCAGAAATCAACACAATCAGCATATTATTCTTTGGAGATTTAGCTGAGCAATGTGCAAAAATCGTTCGTCAAGGGGTAAGAGGTTTTTATTTTTATTTATAAATAGTTTTCTTTAGCCATAGTTTTTTTCTAGAAGGGATGGGGTAAAGGAGATGTGCTTCATTTTTCTGCTGATGTGATTTCAAAATTTTTTTTCTGATTTGTTATTTCATTGGTATGGGGAACTGTTGTTGGTGAGGAAGGAAGAGGGCACTACTTGGATCTGTGTCTTCCTAATTCTGACTGCTGCTGTCTTCCTGCTACCAGCAGTTCTTATATAGTATGGTCTCTTGTCTCCTAGAGGTCCCTGACCTCTTTTCTGGTGATGGTGGTGGGGGTGCTAAAAGGTAGAACTATTTTTATAACAATACTACTAAAACATTTAAGTTTTAATATGGTAAATATTGAAGTGTTTTGTTTTTTTTGGTTAGCCCAAATAAATAAAAAGCTTGTTGAGAAGTCCTCAGTGATTTTTAAGAAAGTAAAGGAATCTTTAAGACCCCAAAATTTGAGAACTAAGTGCATATCACTATGCTGTTTCTATGAACTATTTTACAATTTTCAAGATTTGATTGATGAAGAAATGGTATAAGAACTTAGGTGTGATGAAATTCACAGAAATAGGGGTGTAGTTAGATTTATGATTATTTTTTCAGCAACATGATTGAGGCTTATTGTTTAAACTTTTGAGTCAATAAAGATATTAGAAAAGAAAAACTCCCCTTTATGCAAAATGATTATACTTGTAGAGAATTAGAGAGATATTAATAGTTAGGAGGAAATTGGGTTTTATTTCTGTTTTTTCTTTTATCATTTTTAATGTTCTAAAAATGTCTTGTAAAGATGTTATGCATCCTTTTAAGATGCTTAAAGTTTTATTTCTTAAAGTAATGAGCATAGCAGATTTTACACATTCCATCTTATCCTTTGTCTTGGGAATCATGTAAGACAATTGACAGGTGGGACAGAGAAACACGTAGTCATTAATAGTCAAAATTTTTGGTGGTGTCTCTTCTGATATTTTACAGATATTGAAAGAGAGAAGGTGCATATAAAACTATTAGGCTCATTGTATCCAGTGCTTTGAATCTTTACCTCAAGATTAGTATCACACTGAGGGAAGAAGTGTTGAATAGTTTAAATTCTCTTTCTTTACAAAGCTGGAGATTTATTGCTGAAGTGTTTTCGCCCCAATGAGAAGATTTATTCCTAATGCTTGTATCATTATTTCTAATAGGGCTCAGTATTTTTGAAGCCTCTTTCCTTATTCTTTTGTCTTGACAGATTTAGGAATGTATTTTCCTTGCCTTTACATTCCCTGCCCCAGAGAAGCTTCTAAAATTGGATAATAGAAATTGAGATTGTCAGCTCCATTTCATCTAGTAAACAGAAACTAGTTTTGGCCAAATATGTTTGGGGGGTGTCTTTGAGTCCCCCATTGGGGTGAATGGGGACTCTTAATCAGGATAACCTGATTTCTACATATTGGAATCCTATAATCAGGCATGTGATTTTCTCATCTTCATTAGAAGGATTAGGAAGGAACTAGAGAATATTCACCCACTTCCTCATTAGGTACACACCAATTAGAGATGTCTTGGGGAGGAATGAATAATGATCTTCCAAAGTTGTACTTACTGACTCAAGTTTAAATATCACCTTTGAAACTTGCTACCTGTGTGACCTTGGGCAAGTCCATTCATCTCCCTGGCCTTCAGTTTCCTCATATGTGATTAGATTAGCTGGTCTCTGATGTCCCAGCTCTAGAATTATAATCTGTAGAAGTAGGAGCCTAAAAGCCTCATAATAAAAAATAAAGAGGAGGTTTAGAAATCATTCAAGAAAAGTAATCAACATATTTAAATAGTTTGACATTCAGTCTACCACATCCATAGGCCCCCACCTTTGCAAAGAAGCCATCTCATCTTTTCTTGAGGGCCATGATTGGTCATTATAAATTTGGAACATTCAATTTTGATTATTTTTGTGTTCTTTCAATTTACATTACTATAATCATATATATATTTATATTCTCCTTGCTCTGCTGACTTCATTTTTAATCTTCCCATGTACTGCAATTTGTTTAGCTACTCTTCTTTTGATGAATATCTACTTTGTCTCCAATTCTTGGTTACCATAAAAAGTCTTGCTGTTAATATTTTTATTTATAAAGAATTTTTCTTTTTGTCAGTAAGGTGCTTAGAGAATATACTATCAGTGCAATCTATGAGTCAAAGAAATTGGGTACATTTTAGCCATTTCATTTGCACAATTCCAATTACTTTTCAGAATGGTTGTACTTAATTCATAGTTCCACCAACATGGCAGCAGTGTTCCTTTATTTCCAAATTCTAATATTGACTATTCTTGTGTTTAGTAATCTTTGCCATTTTTCAGGGTATAAGGTAAAATATCAAGGTTGTTTTCATTTATATTTCTTTTCATTTATTTCTTTATTTCTTTTGTGTTTTTAAACCCTTAACTTCTGTGTATTGGTTCCTAGGTGGAAGAGTGGTAAAGGTGGGCAATGGGGGTCAAGTGACTTGCCCAGGGCCACACAGCTGGGAAGTGTCTGAGGCTGGATTTGAACCTAGGACCTCCCGTCTCTAGGCCTGACTCTCAATCCATTGAGCTATCCAGCTGCCCCCTCATTTATATTTCTTATATTAGTTATTTGAAACATTACTTCATATGATTGTGAATGATCTGTAGTTCTTCTTTTGAGGAATTTAATAATGTACTTTATAACCACTTTTCTATTAGGGAATAGCTTTTGGTTTTATATTGTATAAATGGAAATTTTGAACCTTGGACTTCATCCCCCACAAGTCCCTTAGTTTTCCCAAAATTCCCTTTAATCTCTCCTGCGCCTCCACATTTACTTGGTCACATTATTGTTTTATATTTGGCTGTAACTCCTCCCTCTCTCTCTTTTGTTCCTGGGAGTGGGCTGGTTAGTAACCCTTTAGTTAGGTCTCTGTTAGTTTATTGTTAATAAAGTATTCATAAATATAATATTTAGTATTTTGCATATTAATTTTAATCTCCACAATATTTATATCTGTATCAATATGTACATTTCCATCTATAAGTACATCTACATCTAAAACTACATCTGTATTTTTATTGTTTTTATGTTTTTGATATGCAGCTCTCAGAGATATTTCATACAAAGATTTTTTTTCCCATTTGACAATTTCTCTTATCCTAGGTGAATTAATTTTGTTCATACAGAAGCTTTTTAAGTTTCATATAATCAAAACTATCTATTTTTTATTTAAAAATTTCACTTATCTCTTGATTAAAGAAATATCTACTAGGGGGCATATCTGGGTGGCTCAGTGGATTGAGAGCCAAGGCATAGAGACAGGAAGTCTTGGGTTTATATGTGGCCTTGGATATTTTCTAGTTGTATGACGCTGGGCAAGTCATTTAATCTCAAATTTCTAGCCCTTACCACTCTTCTGCCATGGAATCAATGTGTAGTATTAGTTCTAAAACAGAAGATAAGAGTTTAAAAAAGAAATAAAGAAAATATCTTCTACCCATAGCTGTGAAAGTCATATGATCAACTTCCGTTTTTTTTAATGTTGTAATCTAAGATGTTCTCATTGTGTATCCTTTTTACAGTGTGGTATTAAATGTTGGTCTAGGCCTAATTTCGGCCAGACTTCTTTTTTCCTAGTGTTTGTTGTCATAGAGATAGTTTTCTCTTTAGTAAATGCTTTTTTTTTTTTTTTACTTTTTTGAACACTATGTTATTGACTTCCTTTGTTTCTGATTGTCCTTTGTCTAGACTGCTCTATTGATAATTTAATCAGTAACAGATAATATTGATGATCGCTGCTTTATAATAAAGTTTGAGGTCTGAAAATACTATTTCTCTTTCATTCCTACCTCATTTCATGATATTCCTTGATTTTAAAAATCCACTATTTTTAGAAATGAATTTCCTTAATCATTTCTTCTATTGACTACATTCATTTTCTTTAATTTTTTAAAAATTATTTTTATTTTTTCTAGATTACATGTTAATACAATTTAAAAAATCATTTTCTGATATTTTGTAATCCTTATGCTTTCCCTACCTCTTAACCTTCTTCCCTCTGTGAAAATTCAGGTTATATGACATAGCTTGTACATGTTATTATACAATGCATTTTTCTATGTTCATCATGTTGTAAAATGACACATATTTACACTAGAGAAAAAAATCATGAAGGAAATAAAGAGTGAAGAATGGTACGCTTTGGACTGTATTCAACCTCTATTGGTTCCTTCTGTGGTGGTGGATAACCTTTTTCATCATGAATCTCCTCTCCACTGACCAATATAAAACAACTAAAGAAGACAAAACCAAAATCAGAAGGGGCTCCTCTGAAGGCTGCAGCATTGAAGGTAGGCAGAGTTTGGGGCATTTCTATGTGAAAGGGGGGCAAAAATTACTCCTAACAAAAAGCTAGCTCATCACCCTACCCCACCAATACACCTATGGTGCCAGAGTCAGTGCAACCTCTAGGTTCTTGGAGGGCTGGCTGAAGATACCAGAGACTTACCCCTTAAAGCAGTGAGAGTTGGGACCCCAGGAAGCTGAGTAACGCAAACCTTGGTCACAGAGATAGAGCAAAGAGGGGAGACATACATCAGATGCCACTAAGATTCGCAAAATAGTCTCAGGGGAAAAACCGCTCTGTAGCTGGATACACAGAGGATGCCCTCCTCTTTCAGACTTCTGGCTTGGTGGAAGGGAAGGAAAACCAAGAAGTCAATTGCCAGTAACAACCAAGAACTACAATAATTATCCCTCCCTCCCCCTCACCCAATAAAAAGAAAGAAAAACCTTTGTTTCTGGATAATTTCTTCATAGTGAAACAATAGACTACAGAGGAGTCAGTAGAGGATGACAAACAAGCAAACACATACAAACCTTCCAAAAAAAATGGAAATTGGTCACAAGCTCTTCAAAAAATCAATCTAGAATTGAAGAACCAAGTTAAAAAGATAGGAGAAACTTGGCAAGAAAAGTGAGAAATAGTAAAAAAGAAAATAACAGTTTAAAAGACAGAATCTCCCACTTGGAAAAAGAAGCCCAGAAATCAAATGAAATGATGAGCAAATTGAAGACCAGAAATGACCTGCTGGAAGCCAAAAAAAGCATGATAGAATAAATTGAAAAGGAAAAACAAAAAAATCATAGCTGAAAATCAGTCTTTGAAAACAATAATTGGGTAAGTAAAAGCTAATGATCTTATAAGACAGCAAGAATTAATAAAGCAATTTCAAAGGAATGACAAAATAGAAGAAAACATGAAATATGTCACTGAAAATATGACGAACATAGAAAACCCAGCTAGAAGAGACTGAGAATCATTGGTCTACTTGAAAACCCAGAAATAAATGGAAACCTTGACATTATACTACAAGAAATTATGCAAGATAACTGCCCTGATGTTCTTCAACAAGAGGGCAAAATAGACATTGAAAGAGTGTCAAGATCTCTTTATCATCTCTGATAATCTGATAAGAACAGTTTAGTTGATAAGGAAATAAAGATGGGACACAGGAGTTTTCTTTTAGCTCAATAGCTTTGGCTCCAGGAACATGGAGTTTATTATATATATTTCAAGACTCATTTCACACAAAAGAACCCTCCTGAAACTTTGCAGAAGAGTAGAAGTTACAATTCAGATATCAAAGAGCACCAATCAGGATTACACAGGATCTGGCAGGCTCCACACTAAAGGACTGCAACTTGGAATATGATATTCAGAAAGGCAAGAGAATTGGGTCTACAACCAAGGATTACCTACCCATCAAAACTGACTATATACTTTCAGGGTAAAGTATGGGCATTCAACAACATAGATTTCCAAATATTTATAAAGAAAAAACCAGAAATAAGTGTAAAGTTTAATATCCAACCATAAAAATCAGAGACACATGAAAAGGTAAATAAGAAAGAGAGGGGAAAGAAAAAAAATTCTTTTAATTTGCTTAAGGGCTTCTGTAAGATCAAATTATTTGTATTCCTATATGGAAAAATGGCATGTGTAACTCTCAAAACTCATACTCACTATTATAGTAATTTGAAGAAGAGGCAACTAAAGTAATCATTAAAAACTATTTTGCTCAATTATATGGCAGTCTAGGTGATATGGATGAATATTTACAAAATATAAATTGCCTAGATTAACAGACGAAGAAATAGAATATTTAATCCCATATCAGAAAAAGAAATTGAACAAGCTATCAAAGAACTCCCTAAGAAAAAATCCCCATGGCCAGATGGATTCACAAGTGAATTCTATCAACCATTTAAAGGACAACTAAGCTCAATACTGCACAAACTATTTGACAAAATAAGCAAAGAAGGAGTTCTATCAAATTCCTTTTATGATATAAACATGGTAATGATTCCAAAGCCAGGTAGACCAAAAACAGAGACTGGAAACTACAAATCAATCTCCTTTATGAACATAGATGCAAAAATTTTAAATATAATACTAGCAAAAAGACTCCATCAAGTGATCACAAGGATTATTCACTATGATCTGGTAGGATTTATACTAGGAATACAAGAATGGTTCAATATCAGGAAAACCATCCACGTAATTGACCACATCAACAAGTTAACCAACAAAAATTACATGACTCTCTCAATAGATGCTGAAAAAGCCTTTGCCAAAGTATAACACTATTGAAAAACACTAGAAAGTATAGGAAAGAAGGACCTTTCCTAAAAATAATAAACAGTATATATTTAAAACTATCAGCAAGCATCATCTGCATTGGAAGCCTTCCCAATAATATTAGGAGTGAAACAAGAATGCCCATTATCACCTCTATTTTTTAACATGGTACTAGAAACATTAGCAGGAACAATTAGAGAAAAAAAATTAAAAGTATTAAAATAGGCAATGAGGAGATCAAGCTATGACTCTTTCAAGATGATATGATGGTCCACTTAAAGAATCCTTGAGAACCAACCAAAAAGATAGTGGAAATAATCAACAACTTTAGCAAAGTTTCAGGATACAAACCCACATAAATAAATCCTCAACATCTCTATATATTTCCAACACATCCTGGCAGCAAGAGTTAGAGAAATTCCAAATTTCATTTAAAATCACCCTAGACCAGTGATGGGCAAACTATGGCCTACGAGCCAGATGCAGTCCCCTGAAATGTTCTATCGGGGCCTGTGACAATTATTCCTAATCTGACGAATACAAGTAGGATACAATACAATGAAACGTTAAAATTGTTGCCTTAGAAACTGATTGACAGATAAGCATTTCCTTTCCTTTGGCCCCTTCTTTAAAAAGTTTGCCCATCACTGCCCTAGACTATATAAAATCTTAGGAATCTATTTGCCAAGACAAACACAAGAATTATGTGAACACAACTACAAAACACTTTCCACATAATTAAAACTAGATCTACACAAATAGAAAAACATTAATGCTCATTAAGACAATATGGTACTGGTTAAGAGACAGAAGGGAGGATCAGTGGAATAGACTCGGGGTAAATGACCTCAGCAAGACAGTGTATGATAAACCCAAAGATCTTTTTTAAATCCTCTCAATTTTGCACCGAAAAGCATACTTTTCAATCTTACCCAAATAATCTTCACTTTTTTTTCATCCCCTTCATTCTCTGAGTATCTTTTCTTCACTGATGGTTTGGAGATTTATTTGAGATGGTTTCTATTTGGAATTGTGTGATTATTTAATTTGCTATGAGGAATGCAAAGATTAGAAAAAGATTCTATAGTCTTAAAGAGATTTTAAGTATTGACTAAAAAGATTCATTCAATTGAATCTGTAATTAATCTTCATTTTCTTACATTTTGGCTAAGTCATTTGAAAATGTGGTATATTGTGATTGTGGGAAATTTATAAAATCAGCAGAACAAATGTAAGGTATTTCACATTAACATTTCACCTAAAGGTGACATGTGAAAAATGTTCTTATGTTTAATAGACTTTAAACAGGTACTCATTATAATAGAATAGAAATGTACCAGTTAATTAGTACTTGTCACATAAGGAAGGTTGTTAATAGTGGCAAGTCAAGCTTTAGCTTCCCCCATGCCCCTCCACCTTTTTTTTTTTTTAATGGGATGAACAGGTAAAGGGAATAAAAGCCATAATTTATTTTGTCTGCATTCTGTATTAAAATGATTTATTGTTGAATTCGAATGGTAATCTATTATGTACAAATTATATCGATCAGAAATTTCCAGGAATCTACTTTCTCTATAGCCCTTCAACCAGTATTCCACAAAGAGGAATAAATAATTTAAATTAGGAAAATACAGACACATACAAACATACAAACATATACATTTCTAGCACCAGCATACTTAAAGCCTTTACAATTAGGAGTAACCAGCAAAATTTTAATGAAAATCCTTTTTTGTCATTTATATTTGGTTGATTACTGTATTTAATCGTATTTAAACATATCTTATATTTATTTTTGATTCTAAACTTAACAAACACCAAAAATATTAAACCTTTCCATTTGTAGAACAGAAAAAGATTATTTATGAATGTGAATCTTTATTTTCTAAGCTTGCTTTAAAACATATTCAATAAATTCAATATTCCTTTCATTTTTGTTCTGCTCCACTATTTCCTTCTATCCTATTCTAATTTTTTCTTAGTATTTAAAAAACCCCATAAAAACTTCATCAAATATCGTTAAGCTCTTTTTCAGGAGATTTCAGGTAGCCCCCTACTGGAATAAAAAAATCGAAATCATCTTCATTTCAAACAAAACAAAGCAAAAAATCTTTGTAACAAATATAATCAAGGACAAGAAAACTCGATTTTTCATTCCAAAACCATGTTTCTTTTGACACCGTGAGTCCTTCACCCCTCAGTCAGTATGTGGGTAACATGTTTCCTTCTCAGTCCTTTGGAGTTGTAGCTGATCATTGTATTCAGCATTATTCTTAGGTCTTTCAGAGTAGCTTCTCATTACAATGTTATTATTGTATGTGTTATTCTCCTGGATCTGTTAAGTTTCCTCTGCGTCAGTTATGCCATGCATTTTAGGTTTTCTGAACTTTTCTTTTTCATTATTTCATATAATATGATAATATTCTTTTACATCCACATATCATGATTTAACTCTTTTATTATTGACAGACACCAACTTTTTTTACAGTTCTTTTTTACAACAAAAAATGATGCTGTAAATATACATTTTTCCGTGTGAATCCTATTTTGGTGTTTAGTTGGAGTTTTAAAATTTATTAGTTTTCTTTTTTTTTAGATGTTCTCAAATCATCAATCTCTGTCTAATTTTTCTTTTCCTTTCTTAACTCTACCCCCAACTTGAGTTCCATTGCAGAAGTTTTGGTATATAGGCAGGTAGTCCCTTCATGTCATAGAAGGATAACCAGAGTGAGAACTCAGAAGAAACTCAGTTTCTAATTCTGGTTCTGGCTCCAACCAGCCATTTCTTTCAGGAGTAGTTACTTTATATCTGGAATTTTAATGTTACCTATAAAATAAGGAGATTGAAATAATATTGTCCTTAAAGTCTATTGTAGCTATAAACCTCAATGTTTATAGGATAAAAAAATAATTGTTTAAGCATCAGTGTTCACATGTGCATCCTAAATTTTGTATTTCCCTTAACTCATTAGTTTATTTTAATCTTAATTTATCTTAATTCAATAGTTAATTTTGTAATAATGTATTGATTTAATAACATATTTCTTTCCTTTTTTACAGGAAGGTTTGTCTTTAAAGGTTATATGAATTTCTTAATAGTGTTTTAGAATCTAATCATCTATTAATTCATTTTATTCTTCATTCATACAAAGCTTTCAGATTAACAGACTTTGTTTTACCTTTACCCATTCCTCTTTCTTTTTCCCAGTTCCATAATATAAGTAAAATTTTGTTTCCTAATAATTTAATGAGTTTTTTTTAACACATTCTTAAATCAGTACAAGAAAATTAATGAATTTACTTATGAATAGAGAAAGCTAAACCTTTAGAGGAAGAAGTTGATAATTTATTGGTACTAAACCTCAGGTTGTTATACTTACAATGGAATATTACATTTCTACAAAACTATAAATTTCTATTAATGTTAAAGCTAGATAAGACCTTAGAAGTCATCTATTCTACTCCTTTACTTTAAAAATGATCTGAGAACCTGAACCAAGGATGAGCAAATTAAATGACTTGGCCAAAATGACATAGACCACAAATGACAGAGTTTAGGTTTGGGCTTAGGTTTTTTGACTCCAAATTCAGTAGTTTTTACATTACACTAAGATTCTTTTTTCTCGAAAAATATTTTTTTATTGAAAACATCTTTTCTCAAAGTTTTTTCAAATTTTGTTCTCATCACTTTTGTCAACAAGGAGTAATTATTTTTCTTATCATATGTGATTAAATAAACACAAATAAACAAATCAGCTATTTTTTATGGGAATGACTAATGTAGATGTAGGTATGTTTGTTTTGCTTTCTTTTTGTTCCTATTTGAAAGTAAAGAATTTGTGTAGAATCATAAATCGTAGTGTTTTTTAGGTTTTTTTTTTTTTTTTTTTTTAGTATTTTTGTAGGTATGTGTTTTTCTTTTTTAGAAATCAAACTTTTTTTTTCCCCCTATTTTGCATTCCACCAATAGGATAGTATTGTAGTTACCGGATTTATTTTGGAGGAAACTCCCTCTTCAAGTGAACATGATAAGAACTGCTTGCAATTGAAAATGACTCCAAATGAATCAACTGTTTATGTGAGTATACAGATTTTCTGCTTTGCTTGTGTTATATTTAGTAATTAACAAACAAAAAAAGCATTGGCTAAAAATGGAACTGCCACATCACCAAGTCATATATTTTAAGCTTTTTCAAAAAGTTTTTCTTGCCTTCATTTTGGAAACTTAATAATGTTGGAGTGACTGGAGGAGAAAATCATAGTGAATTTACTACTTTATGGTCTTCTGATTTTATATATAATGAGATTGTCAGTACAGGTATTGCTGAGGATGAAGGTTGAGAAGAAGCTTATTAGTTTTGTCAAATGAGGAATCTTTGAGTTTGAAGAGGAAGTTTCATTTTAGAGAGGCCCAGATTATTTGGAAGAGAGAGGAACTGAAGTTAACAACTGTGAACAGCTTTCAAACATAATTTGATTGAGAAAAGAAGGAAAGATATAGGGAGGGTGGAATATTTTGAAATTATTTTTGTTTATTTTTTTTAAAGAATAAGAGATACTTGGTATTCTTTGTAGGCATCAGGGAAGGAAACAATAGGTACACACTGAAGGTGAGAGAAGGAATGGGTGGAATAATAATGAAGGCAGTCTGATAACTTTGAAAAGTCTAATTACTTGCCTCCTTTAACAAACTCCTATCCAAACACCCATCCTTGGCTTTCATTTATTCCTCAATGTTTTCCTCATACTCTTCTCATCTCAGTGACAGGCTGCTAAAGAACAAACTCCATGCTCCATCTTCCTCAGCCCTAATGTCCAAATGTCTTTCTCTAGAACTACTTCCCCTTCCAATGGATGTGCATGCTCTCTCTCTAAAATAGCTATTGAAGTAGCTTCAATCTATCAATAAAAATTAAGTAAGTGACTATTATGTGCCAGGCACTATGCTAATAAGCACTGGGGTTGCAAAAAGAGGCAAAAGACAGCCTCTGCCTTCAGGGATCTTACAATCTAATTGTTATAAGTAACATCCTTAGTTTCATCTTAAATCTTTTCATTTGTTTCTATCTTTTGGTTATCACCAAGAAATGGTATCCTCCTGATAGATAACTTTATATCCCTGGCTATCCTTTCTAATTCTTTTACTTTCATTCAGCCACCTTGAGTCATTGATCATGGTAGAGGAGTCAAATAGCTTTTTCCTCCTCATTGTCATTTCCAGAATTGTTTTTACTACATATACCCCTGGATGCTCTCCCTTCCATCTTCCCTGGCAAAATGCTACCTCTATCATTCTTTCCCTCTCTAATCTTTTGTTTCTCTTTATTTATTGGCTTTTTGTTCTGCTACTTACAGAAATGCCCATTTTCCACGTGCTTGAAAAATCTGTACCTGATCCTACCATTACTGCTAGTTGTTGTCCTGTATCTTTCCTCTGTTTAGCTAAAATCTTTGGCTAAATATAGTGCTTTCACCTGCTTTCCTCCTGTATCTAAACCCATCAACTTAACATGCTCTTCTCAAAGAAACTTATCTCTTTTTAAATAATTAGTCTTATTTGGCATCTTTTCTTTTATATTGTCTAAACTTCTCCCTCTATGCCTCTCCCATCTCCTTCATTTAAGTCTTGATTTTTTTTTTATTAATCATCTTGTTTGTCATTTCTAATGGCACAATGATATTCCATTATAAGCATATACTACAACTTATTCATCCATTCCTCAATTGATGGACATCCCTTTAGTTTCCAGTTCTTTAACACCACAAAAAGAGCTGCTATAAATATTTTTATTCAAATAGGTTCTTTTCCCTTATCTTTAATCTTTTGGGGATACAGACTTAGTAGATGTGTTGCCAGTTCAAAAGGTATGCACAAATGCACTTCAGGCATGATTCCAGATTACCCTGCAGAATGGTTTTGTCAGTCATAGCTCCATCAACAGTGTATTAGTGTCCCAATTTTTCTATATTCCATCCAAAATTCATCATTTTCTCTCTTTTTTTTTATCACGTTAGCCACTCTAGTGGGTGTGTGAAGTAGTACCTCAGAGTTATTTTAATTTGCATTCCTTTAATTAATAGTGCTTTGGAGCACTTTTCCATATGACTAAGGAGAGTTTTAATTTTTTTCATTTAAGCATTTGCCTGTTCATATCCCTTGGCCATTTGTCAATTGGGGAATTCTTCATATTCTTATAAATATGAACTGATTCTTTATATATTTGAGAAATGAAGGTTTTGTCAGACATTTGCTCTAAAGATTTTTCCCCAGTTTGCTGTTTCCCTTTTAATCTTGGTTGAATTGATGTTTTTTTGGTGCAAAACCTTTTTTAATGTAGTCAGAGTCATCTATTTTGTGTCTCATGTTTTCTGTGTATTGTTTTGACTTAAATTCTTCCCTTATCCATAAGTCTGACTAAACTTTTTTGTACTCCTCTTATTTGTTTATGCTATCCCTTTATTTCTAAATCATGTATCCATTTTGATTTTACCTTGGTATTTGATGTGAAGTATTGGCCTATGTCTATTTTCTGCTATACTGTTTTCTACTTTTCCCAGTAGTTTTTTTCAAATCATAAGTTCATGTTAATTCTGTTTTCATAATTTTCTTGCATCACCCTCAATTCTTTTCCCAACTTTTTCTCTAACACTTTTTATCTATTTCTTTACCTCTTCCAGGAATTCTAATTCAGCTTGGGTTCTTAGCATTTTTCTTATGA
This sequence comes from Gracilinanus agilis, assembly GCF_016433145.1. Classification (NCBI taxonomy): domain Eukaryota; kingdom Metazoa; phylum Chordata; class Mammalia; order Didelphimorphia; family Didelphidae; genus Gracilinanus; species Gracilinanus agilis. Next base: position 127,997,374 of record NC_058134.1, read on the forward strand.
TATTTTGTCATAGCTGTTTTCACATTTTCTTCTTCTAATTTAATCTTAGTCCTCTCTACCACCAGGAGCTTTTTATGGTCATATCTTTTTTTTGGTTGTTTGTTCATTTTTCTAGCTATTTTTTTACTTTGTACTTTGTATTAAAGTTGGGCTCTGATCACCAGTTATAATGGTTTTTAAATTTTTTTTTTCAGAGCTAGTTCTGGAGGTCTGTAATTTTTTGGTGTTTCTAAGGTAGTATGAGCTGGGGAGAGGTGTGGTCACTACTCTTCTTGTCTTTACCCAGAAAGGGCCTCTGCTCTCCTTTTACCACCAGCGCTAGTTCTCCTCTCTGCTTTGGAATTGGGACCAAATTGTACTCTCTTGTGACCACCAAAAATACTTTTCTCTACCCTGGAATTATGATCCTGAACTATGCATGGGCATCAGAGTGCTGCCAGTACATTGTTAAATGCTCCAAAACACTTCTACTGTTGCAGCCTCTTTCAAGGCCTAAAACTGCTGCTAGTGCTGCTTTGTGGCTCTGGGCTTGCTCCCACTAAAGTATCACAGACTTTTCTTGCTGGCTTCCTAAGTTGTATTACACTGGAAATATTTTCATTTTGGCCTTTTGTTGACCCTGCTATTCTAAAAATGTTTTTTTGAAGAGTTATTTTAAAGTTGTTTGAAGGTAAATTCAGCTGGGTTGCTAAGCCTATACTCCAACATCTCCAATAGCCCTCTTTAAAAAAATTGAAAAACAAACTAACAAAAAACCTCTTTAACTTAATAGTAGTTATTTATTCAGTTTTATGATTTCAGATGTTATAGTGCATTATGGACAAGGAAGGCAAGAAAAGCAAATTATTATCTCTGCCCCAGTTAACTGTGGGTAGTGTTTTGTCATTTTAGATATAAAGGCCTTAGTGAAGAATATTTCCACCTCTTTCTCCCCTGCCCTTGCCCCCTAGCATTGAGTGGTCTGCAGCTCAACTGTGAGTGTTGTTGCCCTTTCTATCAAGATATTTATTTTCTGTTACAACCATTTTAAAAATTGAACAATTCAATCATTACCAATTATCATTCATGAAAATGAGATTGATTGCCCAGGAAATCAGATTTTTATATCTTTCAGTATCTTCTTTTGTTGCTAAATTTGTGGAATTTTAAAGAAAATTTAAAGCCATGCTAATTTATGTGTTCATTACCAGATTTTCATATTATTACCCTCTATGACCTTTGTAGTATAGAGAGAGGGGGTCATATAGTTTTTTCAAGCTTTGGCTGAGTTCTGAAATCAGTTAGGGGTTTGGAATCTTGAGGGAAAAGTCAGTTGGTTTGGGTCTCCTGTGGAGGGAGGTTGTCTGACCAGCTGAGCTGCCTCCTTACCTATCTGTAGAATTGAAATTTAGCCTAGCTTTGAAATATTTATTTAAGAAATTGTTATTTTGGATAAACCCTTTATATCTTCCTTCCCTATATTATTTGCTACCTTCCCTCCCTTATCTTATATGTCTGTGGAGTTAATAAGGAGAGTAATTAGAGAGGAGTACAAATTCGTGAAGGGTTAACTATAATTGACAATATTAGATATAAAGACACTAGTCAGTCATCATTTATTCCCTTTAGATATCAAGAGCACTTTGTAAGCTTGAGTTAAAGGCAGGTCCTTGCTCAGACTCCATCTCTGCCTCCTTTCCCCACCTGAGGTTCCCGAGACAACTGTTAGGGCTTCCTTAATCCACTTTCCTGTCAGATCATCCTTTTGAAGATAATAAACCCTTTTGTGTTTATCAGACCTATTAGTATAATTTGTCAGTTAGTTATTAAGAGAGGGAAGAAGAGGGAAAGAACTAACATACTCTGGGCTTGAAGGGAAGCTGGGTATCCATCTTGAAGGAAGGTGTAACTTCAAAACAAATCCCTTCCTGTGAAATTAACTAAAGCCTGATTGTTAATTTCAGTTTAGTCTATTTCCCTCAGCCTGTGTTTAAGTTTGAGTCCTGGTCTATAAACCCTGTGTCTTTGCCTGTTAGATTAATTCTCCCTCTCCTGAAGATCTTATTCCTTCAGTGTTATACTCCTGACTTTAGCCCTATTATATCCTGAATCTCCTTATTCCAGCCTACCTGTAATCTAGATTTACTATCTTAACAAATCCTGATAACCTCCTTTCAAAATTCCCTTGTACCACACACCTTTCCTCAAATTATCCCCATTACACTTTCATATTTCAGCCACATTGATTGACTTCGTTTTTTGCGTCTCTTGCCTCATAGCTTTTAGACAAACCAACTCTGATGCTTGGGATGTGATATGAAACTTTATCTTCAATAACAGTATCAACTCATGTTTCACTTCCTCTTTAAAACCATCCCAGATTCCTTTAGTTATTATTGCAACTCTTCATCTTTGTAATTTCTTGTTTGTGTACTTATTGTGGGATCCTCCTTGCCTCCCATTAGAATGTTAGCATCTTAAAGGCATGAATTCTTTTCATAGTTCTCTTTGTCCTCAAGACAAGTCTAATGGGGGAAAACAACACATAAAAGAAAGATGAAAATTTGCATGGGGAAGGTAGAAGGTGGCACTACTTTGGAGAAGTCTAAGGAATCCAAAATGAAGGCAGCTGGAAGGGAAGTAAGGTAGATCTATACTGTCCTTGCTCCTTAAAAGGAATTTATGGCTCCATCTTACAAGAGGATGAGATTTCCCAATGATGAGTTTATTAGGGTCATAGTGGAGAAGCCCAGAAAGTCTTAAGTTGAAATCAGCCAAGTGGGAAATATGGAGATACCTTAGTTTTTCTAAAAGTCTTTAAGAATTCATTCCTTGATCCTCTATCTCAGTGATTCCCAAAGTGGGTGCTACCTCCCCCTTGTGGGTGCCCAGTGATCCTGGGGGGTGGTGATGGCCACAGGTGCATTTATTTTTCCTATTAATTGCTATTAAAATTTAAAAAAAAATAATTTCCAGGGAGCTAAGTAATATTTTTTCTGGAAAGGGGGCAGTAGACCAAAAAAGTTTGGGAACCATTGCTCTATATTAATTTGGACATCACCTGAGAAAAGGAAATATTAGGAAAATTCAAACTTAAGCTACTAAGTCTTTTCCCCTTGAAGTTTTAATGCTTCTTAACTCAGTTTAGAAATAGCTTTACATAAGAATTATACCATTTTCTTTGATTTAGGCTAACGTATAAATTCACTATATTTAAATATTTATAGCATTGATAGCACATTATGTTAAACCATGTCTCTAGCTAAGTGTCTTTGTATTTCAGGTTTATGTTAAATATAACACAGTTCATTCTGAGGAACCTGTATGTTTGGTAAGTTTGGATTCAGCTTTGACAGTTTAATTTCTATGAATCCTTTTTTTTTCCAATATAATGTGTATAATCTATTTCACAAAAATTAGGAAACAAATTATTCTATTTTTGTAAATGAAAAACAAATATATAGTTTCTGTTTATTAAGATTGGTTCAGTATTGTTCTACATATATGATAATTTATATAAACCATGCCTACAAAGAAAAAAGTTTAAAAATCAAGTAATTTTTCTAAAATGACCAATCATATTGATATCCAATTTCATACTATCATTAATACCGTGAATTTTTTTTCTAAATGGTAAATTGGAGAATATTAAAAATATAATGCTCTGTGTATTTTTATATTTTCATAAGTTTGGATCATTACATATATGCTTCTCATTGAAGTTAGTTGAAATATTTGTTTGCTTTGTGCAAGAAAGCATTGAATTTGGAAGGCCTGGTTTCAAGTCCTCCTTCTGCTCTGAGATGTCACTTTTATCACCTTGGAACCTCATTTTCCCCATTCGTAAAGTGACAAAGTTGGACTAAATTCTCTTTCAAGGCTCTTGCAGGTTTAAATTTTATAATATTCTAGTTTTTCTTCATTTCTTTTAAATGCGTTTCATAATCTAAATACCAGAAATAAGTTTCTTTAGAGGAGTCATGAATTAGCCAAATTGAGAGGAGAGAATCAGACTCCCACTTTAAAACCCACTTTGTGAGCCTCTGTTGGGCTTCAGTTTTTCATCTATCAAACAAATGAGTTGAATCAGATAATCACTAAAATCCTTTCCAGTTCTCTGTATCAATTTCTATTATCTAGCTTTCAGTGAATAAAAGTAACTGATAAATAGAATAATTTTTACTTATTACCAGGAAAAATTTTGATTGACAGTATGTTAAGGTAAAAGGGAAAATATTTAATTTGAATTGTCTTTGACTTTAGTGTCTGCTCAAAGTTTTCATTGAAAATTTATTCATTTAAAATTGTATTTATTTAAATTTGTTTTTATTTTTAAAGTTAATTAATTTAAATTTACTTAAAATTCTACTATAAACCTATTTTTCTGACAATATTATCTTACTGCTTCATCTTAGTAGAAAGACTATAAACTTGTAATTTAGAAATAAATGAATTTTCTGAGGCACATAAAAGTATCTATCGTAAAATCCATGTACCTTATTCCATAGGAAAGTCTAAGAATCATCCTTTTTTCCCTCAGGCATAGAGTTATTTGATTTAACCATATGCCTATACATTGTTACCTAGTTGTACTTATTGAACCATTAGTTCTTCCCTTGATTCATTCAAAAAATGGGGAATAGCAAGTGGTCAAAAACAGTCATTTTAGGATAGTTTAATAGGACAAAGAATGAGTGGGGTGGGGCAGAAAGGGACACTATTGATGGTAATAATAAATGTGTTCATTTGTTTTCATTTGCCACTCTTCTTGACTCCATTTGGAATTTTTGTGCCAAATATAGTGGAGTGGCTTGCCATTTTCTTTCCCAGCTCATCATACAGATGAGGAACTGAGACCAACAGTAAAGTGACTTGCCCAGAATCACCCAGCTAGTAAGTGTCTGAGGCCAAACTGGAACTTAGGGAGATGAGTTTTCCTGACTTTAGACAATACTCTATGTGCATTGTGTCACCTAGCTACCTTTGGCAATTATAAGTAAATGTACAGAGTTCTAGCTATTATCATAGACTATTGGGGATATGAAAGAGAAGAGAATAACAAATAACAAATGAAGAGAATAATAAAACAAACTCTTCCCTCAAGGAGATTATATTCTACTCTGAATATATGTACACAGCTAAGTTAATAAAAAGACATACATACTAATACAAAGTAATTATCAGAAGAAAAGGGTACTAATGACTAGAGGGACAAGAAAGACCTCTTATACAAGGCAGAACCTGACTTGTGCTCTGATGAACTAGGAGTTCTTTGAGACAAAGGTGAGAGAAACCATTTGTGCAAAATATGGAGGCAGAAGATGGAATTAACTAGAATAGGGATTGTTAAATTCATATTAGAAAGATTGCCTTAAAATAGTTAAAATAAAAATTTTAAAGTCAGGCAAATTAAATAATTAAAATTAATTTATCTATAAGATGTCCTCATGTCTAATTTCCCAACTACAACTGATTAAGAAAAAAACATACTGTTGCTAAATCTATATATAAAAACATGTTTTCCATTTCTGTTTCTTTAGAGTGTGACACCCAAATATACATATACACCTCTTAATCAACTTAAGCATGGTTCCATAGTCAACGTGTATGGTGCAGTGAAGTTCTTCAAGCCCCCTTATCAAAGCAGAGGAACTGGTCAGTATTCAAAAAATATATTTGTGTTTTAAGTTTCTTATGTGATTAGTCTTATTGGTTTTCAGCTACATGGGTATATTTTGTCATTTTAAATGCTATATCAGAAGCCAAATTTGTTCATTATGATTCCTGTATTCTATTGACTTTTTTTTTTTTATTGACTGGCCTTATTTTACTAGAATTTGTTGAAAGTAGGTATACAGGATTTAGAGGGTCTAAAAAAGGGCAATAAAAATAAATCAACAAATTGGAAAGTAAGGGTGACTCATCTTTATAAAGTACTGACAAACACACAAAACGATCCTATATGCTGCCAATTGAACAATGTATTAACTATCTCTTCTCCTTGATGATTTCTTTGCAACCAAGATATCAAAGTGGACAAATGCATAAAAGTACAAACAGAAAAGAAAAAGTCATAGAAAGTTGATGAGATAGTCATGTTGCAAAAACCAAAAAAAAATTTATATACATGAGTGTTTATTTTATTTTGTGGGATAATCAATTCAGTCTTTTTACTTTCATTTCCATTTTGTCAAAATAACGTTATATGCAGAGTTCTTAGCCTCATAGGCTTTATATCTTTAAAGAGTGGGAGTCAGTGGGAGGGAAAAGGGAGATGAGAGAATTCCCTTCTCTTTATCTCTTCATGGAACTGAGTTTGGTGATTTTAATTTTATGTCATTCAGTTTTAGGGTTTTTATTTTTATTTTTTAATGTTCTTTTCATTTGCATCATTGTAGTGATCTTTTATATCATTTTCCTTGCTCTGCTCACTTCACTTTGTAACAATTCATATAAGTCTTCTCATGCTTTTTGCCTGTTTCTTTTTGGAAAAAAAAAAGAACAATTATGTAAATAGCCTTAGAGGTCCTTTCCAGCCCTAGATCTATTATGCTTTCATTTAGGATGGTTTTGATACAAGTTGGCTTCAAAACTTAATGATGGATTGATGAATATGTGACTTCAGAATCAAGAAAATAAAAGATTGACATTACATGTAATGCACATGAGCATTATATGTAATGTTGATCTTTTATTTTTCTGTCACTTTCATCTCATACCCAAAGAACTAGCTTACCATAACAAAGTTAGGAAAAATTAAAAGAAATGAAAATCATTTCACCAAAACTAAGAAACATCATTTTAATCTATTAGCATATGCAGTATTCTGTGCCCATAATGACTTCACCTAGGCAAAGAAGGGAGAGAAGGAGTTACATTTTCTTTTCACTAGACCAGCTTGGTCACTAATTTACAGTGTTCAGTTTTTGTTTCTCATTTACATTGTTGTAGTCATTGGATATTTTGGTGTTTTTTTGTTTTTTTTTGTTTTTTTTTTTTTTTTTGGTTCCTCTTCACTTTGAATCAATTCATGTAAATTTTCCATTATAGCATGTAAATCTTAAGGGGTGATTGGTAAAAATCACATTGGGAAATATTTTAGAATTTGTTTTTAAAATTTCAAAAGTAGCATTGGTTTTAAAGTTACATAAAAATGGACTCAGTTGCTTCCTAAATATTGCAGCTGAATTATTAGATTGAAGTTTGAAATATTGGAGTATATAGTCATATTTTCTATGGACAGTTACACAAAAAAAAATTTAGAGAAGATATGAGCCACAAAGAATTAAAATGTGTATGCCAGATATGTTCAGATATATAAAATTAGCTGGAGGAATTAAGAGCTAGTAATAGACCATCTGCTATTATTGAGACTAGGACATATGTTTAACTGTGTTTTTTCTCCTGCAATCCATATTTAAATGAATATCATCAATTTCATTTGAACATATTCATTGATAACACTAAAAATATATCTTGAAACTCTAGCAAGAGTTTCTAAACTATCAATTTTCGGGTTTTATTGGTCATTTTTTTCTTTGTTTTGAAGGAAGTCATGCTTTACCAGGAGTGAATACTACAGGAAAGTCAAACAAATAGCACTGATTTTTGTTTTCAGGAAAGTACCAACTTCATTAGAGCCACCATAGAGAAGTACCAGAATAAATGTACAGGAACAAACTGCAGCTGTGCCTATTTTATATTATGCAAAGAAATATTATTTCCTATGTATCCAGCTACATTTAAAATCATATCCAGATGTACATAAGGGGGAAAAGTTGTTAAAAAACTATAATGCAGATTTAGGAAGAAAAGGTATTTCTAAAATTTTTCCACTCAAATTTTACTTTACAAAATTTATGCATTTGAGTTGTGAGAGGTAATTCAGCTTTCTCAATGAATTATTAATCTTGTCTTTCATCACATAGCAAGTATTAATGACAAATATGGTATCAATATTCTTTTTGGTGCGTTTTCACATTTTCCTAAGTTTTGACCTAGATTGAAAAATTCAGCTCTATCAGAAATGTAGCCTTTATCCCTTGCAGTTAAAGGTGACTTATCTATCATGAACTTGATGTCATTTGAGGATAGAATTCTCAAAAACATTGGCATAAGCTTTCATAAGATTTGAGGACACATGTAAATAATGTTTAAGAATATATATTAAACAAAAATGATTTTGTGGTTTGTAGTATATAAAATCTTGCAACCATGTTTTACATGGATACAAACTAACAGTTGCCCAGTTTAGAATACAGAACTTGGCATGAGACAGGGGCAGGTGCCAGTCTGGCAGTTGAGGTGGGGCTATTTAAGAAGACTCCCACACCCCTGCCTTCACTTCTCCTTTTACCTTTTGGAGGGAAGGAGGGAGGTGGAACTTGGGTTTAGTTTTCCCCTTAGGCAGATAGGCTCAAACTATTATAGGTGGCCAAATACTAACAACTCATCTGGCAAATCCAGTTATCCTTTAGGGAAAAAATAAATATATATCAACCAACAAGACAACACCATCTGACCCAGGGCTCATAAGCCCTGGGTTGTCTATAGCAAAGCACATCAGAGTTTAGGTCTGGCCCCAAGTCATTCTTATCCTCTGCTCCACAAGAAGACCTTCAGTGTTCTGGACTAGTTTAGAAAGTTAACTGGCATAGGTTCTTAGATTACCTCACCCACTTTCCAAACCCAATTCACCTAATATCTTTATCATCAATAAACCTCTAAGCCTAAGAACCTAAAGTCATTGCCTTACGTTATCATAAACCAAGTGAGATCAGCCATCTGGACGTTCTAAAGGGCTACAGCTTGTCAACTCCATTAGCAGTTGGATACAGGAAGTGCCATTTCTCCTTCCTGTTTGACTCTATCCTTTTACCAATAGGAATTACTTCCTTCTCAGGGCAGGGCTATAGAATCCTGAACTTAAAGGAGCTTGGCTTTACTAGCAAGAGAGAGTTTCACCTATCTCTCTGCCAGTTTGGGTGAAGGATCCCTGGTACATCCACATACTGTACTTAAGCCTACAGCCTCTGGGGCTGGCCTAATTCTAACCTTCTTTCTTCTCCCATGCAGTAGCCAGCCCCCGTCTTATTACAGGTTGCATGATGGATTTATATGCATCTAATACGCTATTATTAATATACAAATTCATATACATATCTTTCAACATCTCTCAGTTGTTAACAGTAGCAATGAAGATTTGTTCTGAGTCTTCTTCCCTCTTGTACTTGTTGCACATATGTGAGACAGAAATCTAGGTCTAGTTATATAGTCTTTTTCTATAGATAAACACTGTTTATCATGTCATCTTTCATAACTCAGTTTTTTTCTGTTATGTAGTTCATGTTTTCATTTAGCCAAAAATTTATATGTTTAATTTCTACTTTTTAGAAGAAAAATATTTTTCTTTCCCTATAGTGCATCTTGTATAGCCACATAGAGAGGGCATCAATGCCTTGCAAAGGGCTTCTGTTTGTAATTTACATTTTGTGTCTGCCTAGTCTGCTTAAGTGGAAGCACTTGGCTTGCCTTTTCAGTTCTTGCCATCCCACTCAGCATGGACAGGAGTCTGGGGAATTAGAATTTGAAAAGAATTAAATTTTAATTCCTTTGGATTCTACAGAGAAGTAGACAGAGTCAATACTAATGAGAATTTTAAAATAAGTTTTATAGATGCCTTTTTCATACTGTAGTCATTTTCCTACTCTCTATTTTTTCCTACTCTCTATAACCTTCCCAGTTAAAAACAATTAAAAAAGACTGAAATAATAACTTCCAGTTTATGAAATATCCCTTAACCAGAATTTATAATTTGGTGAAGTTTATTTTGATACTTTCTGGATTTATGCTCTTCTTATTTACCGGTTCATCTTCTACTCAGTCTCCAAGGAATTGAGTGCCATCAGGTTGGACTCTACCTGAATAACTTCCTTCCCCTTTCTTTCCCCCTAATTCCTTCTTCTTGTCTAGCCCCATACACACTTGTTACAAGCTTACTGACATCCTACAGTGACCCACATGCTAATATTATTTTTATATCTTCCTCTGATCAAAATTCCTCATCTTTAGCACTAGCTTTTAGGAAAGGAGCTTGATTTAACAATATTACATTCTGTTGAAGATGTAATGACTATCTGCTGATTTTCTCCTCCCTTCAAATACCCTTTTCTACATGAGAAAAGGCCTTTCAAGTCTGACTTTCTTCTTGTTGCTTGTCTCCCAGGGAGACAGTGTGGACTGGGAAATCACTTATTAAGACAACATCTTCTTTAATTCTAGAATCTTTTCAAGAATTATCAGTAGCTTTCTATTTTCTTAATTTAATAACCAATGCTTACTAGTTGTTCTACTTTACTGTTTGCTATGGGAAGCACCTTCTGGCACAGACAGGCAAGAAAAAGACTATTTGGGTTGCTTGACTATTAATAGATTTTATTTTTTTTATTTTTATTTTTTTAATAATTTTTATTTTTTAGAAAAGTTATGGTTACATGATTCATGTTCTTACTTTCCCCCTTCCCCCCCCCCCATAGCCAATGCGCATTTCCCCTGGTTTCAACATGTGTCATCGATCAAGACTTATTTCCCAATTGTTGATAGTTGCATTGGTGTGGTAGTTTCAGGTCTACATCCCCAATCATGTCCTCCTCAACCCATGTGTTCCCAAGCAGTTGTTTTTCTTCTGTGTTTCCACTCCTATAGTTCTTCCTCTGAATGTGGATAGAGTTCTTTTCCATGAGTCCCTCAGAATTGCTATGGATCATTGCATTGCTGCCAGTACAGAAGTCCATCACATTCTATTTTACCACAGTGTATTGGTCTCTGTGTACAATGTTCTTCTGGCTCTGCTCCTTTCACTCTGCATCAATTCCTGGAGGTCTTTCCAGTTCACATGGAATTCCTCTAGTTCATTATTCCTTTTAGCGCAATAATATTCCATCACCAGCATATACCACAGTTTGTTCAGCCATTCCCCAATTGAAGGACATACTCTCGTTTTCCAGTTTTTTTTGCCACCACAAAAATCGCGGCTATAAATATTTTCATACAAGTCTGTTTATCTATGATCTCTTTGGGGGACAAACCCAACAATGGTATGGCTGGATCAAAGGGCAGGCAATCCTTTATAGCCCTATGAGTGTAGTTCCAAATTGCCATCCAGAATGGTTGGATCAGTTCACAACTCCACCAGCAATGCATCAATGTCCCAACTTGGCCACATCCCCTCCAACATTCATTATTCTCCCCTACACTCATTTTAGCCAATCTGCTAGGTTTGAGATGATACCTCAGATTTGTTTTGATTTGCATTTCTCTAATTATTAGAGATTTGGAACACTTTCTCATGTACTTATTGATACTTTTGATTTCTTTACCTGAAAATTGCCTATTCATGTCTCTTGCCCATTTATCAATTGGGGAATGGCTTGATTTTTTATACAATTGATTTAACTCCTTGTATATTTGAGTAACTAGACCCCTGTCAGGTTCCTTGTTATAAAGACTTCCTCCCAATTTGTTGTTTCCCTTCTGATTTTGGCCACACTGTTTCTGACTGTACAAAAGCCTTCAAATCTAGTACAATCAATAATCCCATTCACATTCAGAGTTATAATTATCAGTTATGTATTTCCCAACATTTTGGTATCCTCTCTTAGTTCTACCCCTTCTTCTTAGACTATTTCCTTTTAAACCAGTGATTTGTTTTAAACCAGTAATCCTTGTCCCCTCCCTTGATTTACTTCTACCCTCTCCCTTGTTATTCCCCTCTTTTTATTTTTAAGGACTAATGAATTCCCTCTCCCTTCTCCTCCCCTCCCTTTTTTGACTTCCTCACTCCTCTGCTCCCCTTGGTTTATCCCTTCTGACTTTCTCAGTAGGGTTAGATAGAGTTCTATATCTCAATGGATATAGCTACTCTTCCCTCTCAGGGTTAATTCCACTGAGAGTAAGGTTTAAATATTACCTCTTAATGCTTTCTTCCTCTCCTTCTTATAATAGTATTCATCCCCTCTCCTTCTCATGCCCTCTTTGTGTGTAATAGAATATCCTATTTTTCTTATTCATTCAAGTTTCTCTTGGTGTCCTCTACTATTCCCACCCACTCCCTTATCATCTTAGACCATTTAGTACTCCAACATCTCCTTGTGAATAATTCTTCTAATTACTATAATAATGGATATTATAATAGTGAATAGAGTTCACTACAGAGAATTACACATAACATTTCTCCATAAAGGAATACAAATAATTAGATCTTATTGAAGCCCTTAAAGAGGCAAATTTAAAAATAAGAGTTTTCTTTCTTTCCCCTCTGTTTCTTTTTTTACCTTTTCATGTTTCTCTTGATTTTTGTGGTTGGATATTGAACTTTCCATTTAGTCCTGGTCTTTTCTGTGCAAATACTTGGAAATCTTCTATCTTGTTGAATGCCCATACTTTCCCGTGGAAGTACATAGTCATTTTTTATGGGTAGGTGATCCTTGGTTGTAGACCCAGTTCTCTTGCCTTTCTGAATATCATATTCCAAGCCTTGAGGTCTTGTAGTGTGGAGTCTGCCAGATCCTGTGTGATCCTGATTGGTGCTCCTTGATATCTGAATTGTCTCTTTCTGGCTTCTTGTAAATTTTTTCTTTTACTTGCAAGCTCTTGAATTTGGCTATAATATTCATGGGGGTTGTCTTTTCAGGGTTAAGTGTAGAGGGCAATCTATGGTTCCTTTCAATGTCTATATTGCCCTCTTGTTGTAGAACTTAAGGGCAATTTTGCTAAATAATTTCCTTTAGCATTGAGTCCAAAGTTCTATTAATTTCTGCTTTTTCAGGAAGACCAATGATTCTCAGATTATCTCTTCTAGGCCTGTTTTCTTGATCTGTCAATTTCTCAGTGAGATATTTCATGTTTCCTTCTATTTTATTAGTCTTTTGACTTTGCTTTATTTTTTCTTGTTGTCTTAAGAGATCATTGGCTTCTACTTGCCCAATTCTTGTCTTTAGAGACTGGTTTTCTGCTATATTCTTTTGATTTTCCTTTTCTATTTGGTCTATCCTGTTTTCCAGCTGTTTGATTTTGGTCTCCAATTTGCTTATTAGTTCTTTTGATTTGGGGGCGTCTTTTTCTAATTGCCCAATTCTAGCCTTTAGAGACTGGCTTTTGGCTATAATCTTTTGGTTTTCCTTTTGAATCTGGTCTGTTTGTTTCTTCAAGGCTTCCAGCTGGTCATTTCTGGTCTTCAGTTTGCTTATCAATTCATTTGATTTCCGAGCCTCACTTTCTAATTGCGAAATTCTACCTTTAAAACTGTTATTTTCTTGCCAGTTTTCTACCATCTTTCTCATAATCTCAGATTTGAACTCTTCAATAGCTTGTGACCACTTTTCATTTTTTTGGGAAGGTTTAGATATGGTTACTTATTTGTTCTCCTCTGCTGTTTGCTCTGTTGTCTGGATTTTTTCTGTGTAAAAGTTGTGGAGTGTTAAAGATTTCTTCTTGATCTTTCTCTTCTGGGGTTCTTGTCTCTGGCTTGCCATTGTTAGCTCAGCGCCCTCTCAGCTTTATCCTCATGCCCAGGGTCTGTCTGTGCTCTTTGGGCTCCTGAGGTCTCAGGTCTAGTTGTTCTCAGGGTCAATCCTCCTGGTGGTCCCCTTACTTGTTCCTCTGCCACGAAGCTCCTTTAACAGTCTTAGGGTGCTGCTTCCACAGCCTTGCACCCCTCTGCACTGGGTCCGCGCCTGCCCTCAGAATCCGTGTCTGCAGCTGCAACCACGCCTGCGCTCAGGGTCTGTGTTCAAAGTCCAAGTGTTCTTTAGCCTCTTGGGGTCTTAAGTCTTGATGCTCTCAGGAACACGCCCTGGTGGTTGTCAAGTAGTTGTCAAGGACTTAATGGGTGCTCCAAACTTGCTCTAAGTCTTGCGCTGGCTTTGGCACTGTGTGGGGTAGGGGGTTGTTCAGCTCGTGTTTTAGTAGAGCTGTTTCACCCCCTTATAGCATGGAAATGCCCCGATTCCACGTACCTTCAATGCTCTGCTTGTTGTGGGGTCCCTTTGTTCGTCAAGATTTGTTTTTATGTCCCCTTGAGGAGTCCTGTATGTGTAGTGTTATAAAGTAAATGGGCTGATAGATGGCGAGAGAAAGAGTAAACTGGATACTCCTACTGCTAATTGTGTGACAGCAGTGATGGTTCAGAATGTGGCTAGTGCAAGATCAACTGAGGCTTGCCACCTAGCTAGATGATGTAACACCTCCCTCCTTTAGAACAGTGCCCAGGCAGGATCCTTCAGGTCAGTGGATGGTATCCCTTCAGGTCCCACCTGGAGTTGATTGATGATAGACATTGGGCTTTATTAGCCTTGAAAACGGTTTTTCTGACTGCATGACTCCCTTCCCAGAGAAGGTATGAAACAACCACTCCAGGAAGGTACTTGAATAGTTTATCTATATTTTAGCAAAGATGGAGTATTGGGAAATGGAAAGAGGAATTGGGAAACCCTAAACTAATTTTGGTAATAGTAAACCCTCAGAGCTGTAGGCAGGTAATTGATTTTGGTTAGTTAGCTTCTCTGCCTCAGCCTGGCCACAGCCAAACCAGAGCAAGCAAGCTGCTTTTTGATGTCTTTCAGCTTCTTCTTCCTGCTAGGTGTTATGCCTATACAGCCTTCAGGATCCACTCCTTTTCCACCCTCTTCTTCTTCTGCCCACTTCCTGGAATCCTGCTGGGCCCTGGGATACCTAGATAACTACAGATCATTTGAATTCCTAAATATCTAGGGGACAGTAGAATAAGAAGATTGATGGTCTGGGTACAGGTTGGCAATATTAGTCAGGTACAAGACAGGAGGATCTTGCCAGGTTGAGCCAAGCAAATCACCAATCCCAAAAGACCAGGATTCACAGATCTTAGATCCAAGGGAATGAAAGGACTCAAAAGCCAGGGCTGCCAAGGTATTTATACACCCCTGGGCCAACCGCTTTCTCCCTTGTCCTCATGCCCTCTGAGAACATTCTAAGATCCAATGGTCTCCACCTGTCAATCAACAGTGTGGACTCCCAGTTCCCAGAGTTTCAATATAACAGTGGGTTAGGAGAGGTCAAGCAGCTGCTTTTTACTCTGCCACCATCTTAACCCGGAAGTCTTAACAGAGTTTAAATAAAGTGAAAGTCAACAATATCATTCATTCTGATGAGACAGAGGACTACCAGACATTACCAACTCCCCTTCCACTGCTTCCCAAGATCCTTAAGGCTTTATCTATGACTTTCATCTATGTCCTCCAATCATCCAACACTGTCTTTTTAACAAATTTTGTAGCTTAAGGACCTCTGGACCCTGTGATCTCTTCCTTTCTTTAGGATTTCCAAGCCTTTCTATTTGTCTTACTTTGAGCTTTATATTATTATTTTCTTGAGCGGGATATTGAGAGTTGTGTTTTTCTACTTTCTCTAGGAATTGGGAAACTGCATACTTGGAATCTTCCTATAGTGGTGTAATCCAGGGCAATATTTGTTTCTTGCTACTCTTGTCTGAGGTCTACAAGTTCCTTATCTATGTTTGATTTATATAATATTCCTGGTGGTTTCCCCCTCTTTGGAAATTCCAATATTCTTCTCCTAGGCATCATAATTATCAGCCAGATTGAATGTTCTCTTGGTTCAAAGTGGCAGAACTGCAAGCCACACTTTGGTCTTAAATTCCTGCCATAGGTATTCCATTGTAAGCTTCTGATAAACTGTTTCTCATTCTACCCATAGGCCTAAATCTCTTTCTTAGTCCATCCTGAACTTGTGACTTGGAACTTGGCAGTTTGGTAGTGCTTCCCCTTCATATTCATTTTTGCATTCTGCATATTGTTGAGTTGCCTTTTATGCTTCTGCTTCTTGTTCTATTTCATAGCTTGATCATCTTTTAGTTTTCTATTCTCTAGTGTGTTCAACCTGGCTAAACCTAGTCCTTGATGTTCAGAAACCTTTCTCTGTCTCTCACTTCTGTTGGAAATATTAATCACTGATTTTCTCTTGTATTTCCTGATTAAAATTGGTCTGGTGCTTTTGTTAGGTCAGTGATGGCAAACCCCTGTCACAGATTCTAAAGATGGCACGTAGAGTCCTTTCTGTGGGCACCTCACTGACCCTCCTTCCTCCCCTCCTCCACCCCCCCCCCAAAGAGTTCATTACTAGAAAGGCAGAGGGACTTGGGCAGAGTTGTTCCCTTCTCCCTCTCCACTGTGCCTGATGACATTTTTTCATTTCATCCACCCCTCTGCCCAGCAGCCTGATAGGAGTGCTTTCTCTTTTCCCTGTGTGGGGTTAAGGGGAGTGGAGTGTACCTTGCACTTGTTGGTGGGGAGGGGCATGACACATGATCTGGGGGATAGGATGGGGGCAGGGCCTGGCACTCTATCTCCAAAAGGTTCTCTATCACTGTTCTAGGTCCTTTTGGAGGAATTGTGTTAGGGGGAATTTGGCTGTTCTTATTATGTTGTCATCTTGGTTCTGCTGCCTCACGGACCTTTAACCACTTGGGTTGGGAATTCACAGTGTTACTTTGACAGTGAAAACACAGTCTTAGGAGTAATAACTTAATCTGGCCTCAGAAAATTCTTATCTGTATGATCCTGGGTAAGTCACTTAACACGTTGCCTAGCCCTTATCATTCTTCTCCCTTGGAACTAATACACTGTATTGATCCTAAGACAAAAGGCAAGGGTTTAAAAAAAAGAACAATATCTTTAATTAGGAGAAATATTAACAGATTTTCTCATAACTAAAATGTTATCATACCAATTTTGAATATTTAATGCATTTTAATAGTAAATAAAGCCCTCAAAGTATAGAAAACTTATAAATAAAACAAATAATTAATAACAAGAAATCCCTTGCTACTTATGGTGATATACAAGCTACATATCACATGTTAAAGCATCTGTTTAACCAGATGCTACTAGTAATTCTTGAATGCTTGTGTCTCTTAAATTGATTCTCATATTAGAAATTATTGTTAAAGAGCATTATAGATCAGCAGCTTAAATCTTTGTTGCTTTTATCTCTTATGTTATGCTTTCAAAGTTTTATATATGTCAAATCATTTAAATAATGCCACTTTAACAATATAAAGCACTTAGCATACATATTAGTATTATGTTGATAGTAGAAAATTAATTTTTCAAAAAATAATATTCTGGAAATTTTACCTCACTACATTTGGATTCACTATAATGAGGAATATTGCCCTACTTTAGTTGTATTTCTTACTGCTCAATTTAATAATAATAATAATAAGTAATAATAATAATAAATAATAATAAGTAATAGATTTAAAAAATACACATGTAGTTTTCTTAATCCCTTATTTCTAGTAATTGTTTTGTTTCCAGTGATTTTTAAATATTTTAAGTTTATTCAGTGCTATTTATTAATTGAAAAAAATTAAGTTAAAATTTTAAGATAAAAAAAGCTAGAAATAGCATTAGACCATTCATGATAAGTCATTATATTGAGATACTTTTTCTTGCTACAATTTTAAAACAGCACTTTATATTTCTAATCAAAGTATTAGCCCGTCTTTGACAAAATAAGAAAAATTTGGTTTTGTCTAAAAGTTTTTATGTAAATCACTTATTCATTTCCCTCCCTACATTTGAAACTTCTGGTGATTTTTCGAAAAAGTACTATTTTATATTTTAATCATTTAAGTTTGAAAAGAACTTTAGTGTTATTAAGTGGTTTTAATTTTATCTCTTTTTTGTAAACTCTTACCTTTCACCTTAGAATCAATATTATGTATTGGTTCTAAGACAGAAGAGTTGTAAGGCAAGGCAGTGAGGGTTAAGTGACTTGCCCAGGATCACACAGCTAGGAAGTGTCTGAGGCCAGATTTGAACCTAGGACCTCCCATCTCTAGGCCTGGCTCCCAATCCACTGAGCTACACAGTTGCCCCCTTTAGTTTATCTCTTGAAAGAGATTAGAAGGATCTTTATTTTGCATATCAAAATATTGATGAATAGTATCTAAATAAAAATTTATCTGGCAGCTACATATATCTTGATTTTTATTTTGAACTTCACAAAATCAACACGAACTTTTCATTATCAAAAGAACAGAAAAACAACTGCATATTGACATGCAACTGCTATTACATAGTGTATTTTTTCATTACATATTTTATTTATTAAGAAGCATTTTTTACTTTCTTGTCTTGGTATTAAAAAGAAAGAAAATTAAATTCTTCTAAAAATATGCATAGTTTTCAAAATCAATTCCCACATTTCTTCATGTCCAAAAATGTACGTCTTATTCTACAATTGTGGTTTCTCTATGAAGAGGTAGGAAGCATACCTTATTATCAGTCTTCCAAAGTCATAAATGACCTTAGTATTTATCAGAGTTTTTAAAACTTTAAAAGTTTTTTCAAATTATCTTAGTAATTATAAAATTGTTTCCTTCATTATCCTCACTATACTTAAATTCAATAATCTCACCTAGATTTCTCTAAATCTGGCACCTTCCTTGTTCCATTATGTTCATATACCATAATTTACTTCATCTACCCTCCTGTAATATTTTTGTAAATATGCATCATTTATCCTCTTTTCCCTCTTAAGTGGTATGCCTAACAGTGATATCACTGATTTATAGGAATGGATTTTCAAGAATAGATTTGATTTAAAAGGGTATGCACAAATAAGTACTTTTTTTTAGGTATAGTTATAAGCTTCCTACCAAAATGAGTTTATAGTTCTGCATACAAGACATTGGTGTTCCTGCCCTCCCATAAACCATCCAAAAGTTGCCATTACCTTTCTTGTCATCATTGCTAATTAAATAAATGTTAGTTGGAACATTTTTTTTCTATGCTTTGATGATTTGTTTTTCTTCTTTTGAAAATTTCCCATTTATTTTTTAGAGAATGACTTATATTCTTATATTGGTATCAATTTTGTATATATCTCAGATAGCAGACCTTTATCAGAAAAATTATGTAAATCAAAATTACTCATTTTATTTTTCCCTATAGATAAAAAAGTTACAGTTATTCCTTTTTATGTTTTTATGAGATTATTTTTTTTACCTTTCCAAATATAGAATGTTTCCATTGATGACCTATTGTTGCTTTGCAGTTTGAAGGCTTATATTATAAGGAAGCTTAAAATAATTGATATCTATTTCGAAAGCAAAATAACAGCAATAAAAATGGGTAAGGTTAGCCCTCAACAGTTACAAAATGTTAATGTTAACCTTGGGAAAGCATTTTTTCTGTTTTTTTTTTAATTGATAGAATTTATTCATAAGTATTTTAGCTCCTCCTTCCCCTCCCTGAATCAAAGAAGACCCCATCCAGGAGACAGATTCGTATATATAATTTATGTTTTGTTTCCATTCTTCCCTTCGTTCTCTGGAGGTAACATTCACAAATTATTCTTCAAGTACTAAATCTATAACGTTGTGTAATATTCTCTTGTAATATTCTCATTTCAGTTCTATTCATTATCACATGTAATTCTTTCCAATTAAAAAAAATCTGCTCATTGTTTCTTTAAGATGTAGTCATATTGTTTCTTATGTTCACAATCATATGGCACAGTTTATTTAGCCATTGCCCAGTTAATGGGCTTCCTTCTACTTCCAGTCCTTTGTCACCACAAAGTGAGTTTCTACAAATATTTTGGAACATATAGATTCTTTTCCTTTTTCCCCGATCTCCTTAGGAAATTAGACCCAGCAATGGTATTTCTGGGTCCAAGGGCATATGCAATTTTATAAGTCCCTGAGTGTAATTCCAAATTGCTCTCCAATATGGTTGGATTAGGGGCAGAGCCAAGATAGCAGCTTAGTATCAGGGAAAGCTGAAATCTCTGACAATCTTTCCAAACCAATCTTTAAAAAGTGCCTCAGAATGATAGGAGTCAAAAACCAAAAGCAAGACAGAGTGATAAGGCTCTCCCACTGAACATAACTTGAAATGTAGGTAGTGTTGATTTTTATGGTTTAAAGAGGAACTAGAAGCAAAACTTTACCCAGAGGAATGCTAACTGCTGTGCCAGATTCTGTGACTGTGTATAGGTTAACTTTGGGATCCCAGGACCTGAGCTACACCAACAAAAGAACACCCCAAATCCACCTCTTGAAGTACCAGGTCCTGGCACCAGCCCACGGTGAGGCCCAGAAGTCTAAAGCTCTGGACTCTTTCAAGCCTGCACTCCTGTAATAAAGACCTAGCCCTGGGACAAAATAACTCACAATGCAGAGCCCTGCAAGCCATTAGCTTTCAGAATTCTCTGACCTTAGGCAAAAAAAGACTGGGAAAATTTGAGCAAACAGCAAAAGAAACACCAACCCTAGAAAATTCCTACGTTGACAAATAGCAGAGCTAAGCATCTACATACAAAACCTCAAAGAAAATTGTCTCTAGCACTGGAAGAACTCAAAAAAGAATTCAAAAATCAAATCAGATAGGTCAAAGAAAAGTGGTAAAATGAAATGAAAGTAATGCAAAAAGAAAATACCAACTTAAAAAGCAAAATTGGTCAACTGGAAAAAGAAGCAAAAAAATCCAATGAAGAAAACACTTTCATGAAAAGTAGAATGGTTCAAATGAAAAAGGAAGACCAAAAGGTTATAGAAGTAATTCAGTCTTTAAAAATTAGAATTGAACAAAGAGAAGCTAATGACTTCATGAGATATCAAGAAATAATAAAGAAAAACCAAAAGAATCAAAAAATGGAAGAACATATGAAATATCTCATTGAAAACACAATTGACCTGGAAAATAGATCCAGGAGAGACAGTTTCTCTAATCACCAGTGATTTGGATCTTTTTTTTTTTTTTTTTAATATACCTAGCTTTGATATCTTCATCTAGAAATGTTAATTCATATCTTTTTCTCCATTTATTAATTGGAGGCTAGCTTTTATCAATTTGACAAAACTCTCTTTATATTTTAGATATGAGATCTTTGTCCAAAAAGCTGTCTATAAATTTTTCTGCCTTCTAATCTTGACAATGTTTGTATAAAACCTTTTCAATTTAATATACTCCAAATTACATAATTTACATCTCAATGCTTTCCATCTCTTGTTGACCCATAAATTCCTTTCCTCTCCATAAATCTGATAGGTAATATAATATGTAATAATAATGAGAACCAATAACCAATGTTTGATAGAGGGGAGAGAGTGAGTCTATGAGGTGAGACTCTCTTCTCACTCTCCCCTCGCACCAAATATACACTGGGAGACTTTGAGGGGGTGTCACCCTGAAACTGGGTGACCTGGATGGGCGTGCCACCCCACAGGAGTTGGGGGTGAGGCTTCCCTATAAGATGAAGTATGTGGTAGCCCAGTCCGATTCTGAATGAGGACAGGGTTCACACAAGCCTCCCCCGAGGTCAGTCAACTTCATAGCGGGTGGCCTGGCTTCAAGATGGAGGCAGCCAGACCAAGCTGTGGTTCCCCTCTCCCTTGTTGTCTCTCAGGCACTTTGGAAAGCTATCTGACTAATGAATGGCTTTTATTATTCACAATTCAGGGGTTGGGGAAAGGGGTGAATGGCAGAGGGATTTTGCGGTGCCCTCTTCGATATTCCCATAAGGTCCGTCACTTAGGTGGGAAACCCAGTGGTTCCCACTTCTAAGCTTTTCCCCTTACCCCTTCTCCTTCTGTTTCTATTTCTCTTTCTCAGTTACTGTCCTTTTCTATAATTGTAAGTTAGACTGGAAAGGGTCTCTCAGCAAGGTTGAGTTATGGGTGAAGGAGACTGAGAGATGGCCCCCCAAATAGAGTCCAAACTTAGCTGACTCGGTGGTTGAAGCCTTGATGGGTGAGATGTAATGACAGGGCTTTGATCAGGGAATCAGGGTTTCACTTTCCAAATGAAAGATCCTCAGGAAGCTCTGAGGACTGGATCTGAGCTGGGGTGTCCTCCTCTCTTTCCTCTAGTCCTCCACCAGAAAACCTCTCCTCACAGTCCTCCACCAGAAGCTCCCTCCTCCTCCTTCTTCCTCAGAACATTTTCCAGAATTTTCCCTGGTCTCAACTATTAGTAACTGTCACCAACTGTCAGCCATTCCTTCTCTGGCTCCTTTTGTCCCATCCCCCTTGCAGAAATCCCATCCTTACAAATATATTCCCCATTCTTCTAGTTTAGGTATTATTTCTCCTGTTTTTTTCTTGATTGTATATTTAGTTTAATCTTATCTTAGTGAGTCATGTAAGATATTGGTCTCTACCTTGTTCCTGCCAAACTACTTTTCCAGACTTTCCATTTGTCCTAATACTTTTTACTAAATAGTGATTTTTAAAAATCCTAAATACCTGGATCTATGCTTTTGTCAAATACAATGTTACTATTATCTTTTACTGTTTATTGCACATCAGTCC
Source organism: Gracilinanus agilis (assembly GCF_016433145.1). Classification (NCBI taxonomy): domain Eukaryota; kingdom Metazoa; phylum Chordata; class Mammalia; order Didelphimorphia; family Didelphidae; genus Gracilinanus; species Gracilinanus agilis. The sequence continues at coordinate 128,019,728 of NC_058134.1, forward strand.
TGTTTCCCTGATCTTCCTTTCTGTCTCTTAGTCAGTACCAGATACTTTTGATAATTATCACTTTATAATACAGTTTAAAATGTGTACTGTAGAAAGCTTTTGTGACTGGAAATTCTCTAAGATTTTGTATCATTGTTTTCTGATCTAATTCATCAGACATGATTAAGTACCTACCATGCATTAATCAGTATTTAGGTCTCAATCTTTACTACATGAATATTGAATTTCCAATAGACACAAATGAAATTTTAAATTATTTTATACTTGTATACTATATCCAAATGAAGGTAATGACTAGGTCATTTTGCACCTTTACACATTCAGAATATGATGTGATGTGGGATTGAAATGATAACTTCAGGGAATTTGCTAACTCTCTTTGTAAGGAGACAGGTAGGTGAAAGGATTGGCTTCTAATGGAGAAAGTTACAAGGGATTTAGTGTCCTTAGGAGAAATCCAGTTTTCAGTTAAAGCAACAAAATGGGGAGGGGATATTGGTTAAAAAATTCAAAGATTGTATTGAATTGTGAGTAAAGTTGGGAGTTCTAAGTGGCATAGTTGAATTTACCAGAAAGATACTATCAGATCAGGTTTGAGTGAGTTTGAGGAAGAGCAGTAATCATTAGGAAAGGGATGAGGGTAGAGAAGATTTTTTTTTTTGCAAATAGATATTTGTATAATATTCGTACAGATGGATTTTTTATCTTCTTTAGAATCAGGAAAAGAAGAAGAAAATACTTTTTTGAAAAAGTTTTCAACAAAATATTTCCAAAGATAATTTTCAACAATTAAAAATACCATATATACTATTTAAGTAAAGGTTACTGATTTAATATATAATGTAGTATATATGGTATTTTTAATTGTTGAAAATTATCTTTGGAAATATTTCGTTGACCTTGATATTAATCATGAAAGATAACAGATGAAAAATTAAGCTTTCTCTGCTGCATTAAAGGCAGTCTTAAACAATTCGCCCAATTCATTTAGTACAATTAAGTACAAAGTGCTTTGGAGTTTTTTGTGAGGAAAAGTACTTTTAAACTAAGTCTTTAATCAAAAACACCAACATACATAAATTATATAATCCATGAAAACTTTTTGCAAAAAAAAATCTTCACCCTCATCCCTCTCCTAATCTATATAGTATCTATATCTATATATCTATGTAGTATAGTAAACTTCACCTAAGCACTTTTAAAACTTTGTGTCATTTTTCCTAATACAAATTGTCATGGGAGACCAATGTTACTTGGCAATAGGAAGTGATTGTCATTTTAGTTTTCTCATTATCATTACTATGAAAGACTTAATGCATATACTTTTAAAGGAGAACTTAGATTGTGTCCTTTTTCATTATGAGAAAGGTCTCATGTCACAGGATATCAGATTTTCTGTGACATGTAAAATTGTATAACCCTGAATAAGTTAACTTTTAAGCATTACTTTTTCCATCTGTGAAATACTTTAATATCTACCTCACATAGTTATGGAGATGAAGATACTTTGAATTAGTTAAAACAGTACAGATATTGGTGAGAAAAATGCCCAATTATAGTTAGGGATTTGTTTCCTTAAATTCTGTTCTGAATTTCATTCCATCCTTCTAAAAATGGTAAATAGCAACTAGTAATTACAAGAGCATAATTGTGTTGTGCTATATTCTTAAAAAAAAAAATAAACTACTAATTCCTTTGGAAGCCAAGACAGTAAGCTAGGTACCTAGCATATCACATCTAGTATCAGCTTATCAAATTTGCAAGTGTTGTGTGTGGCAGAAGCCTCATATATATTAATTTTTCAAGCCCAATATCTAGTAATAGCAAAATAATATCTAACTTTTATATGGCCCTTTAGGGTTTGAAAAGCACTTTTCATATATTATCTTATTTGTTTCTGTAAAGATGATTTAAGGAGTCCCAAAGATGTTACTTGGTTAGATAGGCTCATGTGTGTGGAGCCTAACTGGGGAACTCTTCACCTTTACTTTTAGGGTATCAAGAAATTATCTCTGTGAATGGTGTAGCAGCCAGAGATGGACAGGAGCCAGTGTTCTGTTAAGAGTTTTCTTTGGGTTTGAGTATTGTCAGTTTTCTAGGACTTACCTTAATGCCTTGACTCCAAGAAACTCTTAGGTGAATGTAAGACTGAATGACAGTCAGCCTTGGGTTTTTTGTAACCCCAATTCCCTCTTCTTCCCTCTATTTACACTGTATCACCTAAGGAAATTTTATCTGACTGCTATTCATTAACAAGAGGATTTATTATATTAAAGGAACAAGGATGTGTGAGGTGAGTTGGGGTAGGAAGCCCTGCTCTCTCACAGTAATAAATGAGGTCCTTGATGCCTGGCTAAGCCCTCAGGCTTTGGCCAGGAGCTCTCTTACTCCCTCTCCTCTATCTGTTATCAAAACTAAATGACAGACAGAATAAGATTATGAGGGTCTCTCTCATTTGGCACAGAACAGGACAGTGAGCCTTCAAGATTGACCCAGTGAGGTTTTCGAGTCCACAGACCCCTTTCAGCTGCTGGCAGATATCTAAATTCTTCTTCAATGATATATGTAAGGAAGCAGGAACACTATCAGATCTTCAGGAAAAGAGATATCAAGGGAAACCCTCAGGAAGTCTCAGTTGATATCAGAGGTTGGGTAAAGTCCTCCATCGTCCACAGAGTCCAGAGATGAAGACTCCTGCCCAGGATTCTTTCTCTCACAAACCTCTGCTCCTCCTTCCAACTGCTGTTCCTGTCATTCCATGTTGCTTTCCAACATTCCAAACCTTCTCTGTGCTAAACTTTTCCTTACAATTCTAACAAGTTTATAAATTAAGGTGCTGTTACCCCCATTTTATACATGAAACTAAGTGATATGCACACTTACACACAGCTAGAAAATGTTGGAAGTATTTCATATTCTCTACTCTGACACCTATCTAAGTAATGACCCAAGTCAGAAAAAGATATTAGAAATGACAGGTTATAAAGCTCTGATTAGCAAACTATTAAATTAAAATAATTTTACTGTGTCAACTATTGTTCAAATCCTGTTTTTAAAAATTCTTAACTTTTAAATAATTAAAATGTTTACCTTAGTGCGTTTGGAGATCATACTTTTCTATCCTCACCTTCTGATTTACTTTCTTTTATAAGGTTTTGCATTTCTTTATCTCAGTATCAAATTAAATGGTGATAAGATAGTGGTTTCAATGGTTGATCCCATTTTCCATTTGTTAATGAATTTTCACACTTCAGAAAGTAATTTGAATAAATTTGTAGTACATAAAAACTTGTGGTATAAAGTTTAAATTTGTTTGAAGGGGATTAGACTCCTAGAAAGAAAAAACAGAACAGAAAGAAGCAGAGATATTCAGTAAGATGAAGTAACAAGAAGATTCTTGTTGAAAAATGTGGCATTTAAAAACATTATCAAATGCATACTGCCTATTGAAAATAAGAATGAAATAGTAGTAATATTTTCTGGTACAATGTAAAAGCCACTTTCTACCTAACAAGAAAATACTTGTTTATAGGAAAATACCTTTGAGTTGGAGATCTGAAGGAGAAAGGTCTTGTGGGATTTTCCTTAATTTTTTTCTGTTCTAGCTAGTGGAAAAATGAAAGAATTTGAGATGTGAGAACCACATCATAGAAAGTTATTCTTATATTAAAATATTTTTTAAAAATTGTTTAATTTTTTAAAGCAGGATATTCACTCAGGTGTTAAGGTAAGTATGTTATTAAGGACTTGATATGTTCAGGAGAATGATCAGAATCCCAGAAAGATAGTAGTATAGAAGTCATCTTGCCTCTCAGCTTTGGAGAGCCAAAATACCTTTTAGCTTTCTACTGCCAAAGTTGTGGCTATAGGGATGCTTTGAGACACTAAATCTTGAAAAGCTAAAACACCAGTCACCTAGATAAAGAAAAAACCTAGTATGATAATATGTAGTAAAACTGATTTTTTACTACAGTTTATATCAGGGAAAAAGTCTTGAATAAAGGCTCAAAGCAGGCAGTTAGCTCTCATCGTTGGGCAAGCATGAATAGCTAGAGGCCAGGTTTTAATGAGAAATAGTTATTAGAGGAGAGCATGTAGTAGTCTCAATTAAAACAAACTCCTGCTTGTTTTCTTGTTTAGTGAAAAAATAGCTAGAAGAAATACAGATACATCTTCCAAGGGAACTGTATATTCTCTTTCAAAATAATAGTGGGGGGTTTTTTTCCTTATGAAAAATATTAGGGAAGCAGGGAGAGAGGATGTCTGATTGCAACTGAATTTTTATGACTGCTGAAACAATGCACTGAAAAATAATATATAAAGTGCCTGCTATATTCAAAGTACTGTATTCAGTCTCAGGAAGTTAGAAAAGGAATTAAGCTTACCTTCAGGGTAGTATAATTCTTAAAATATTAAGAACCAATTGGTTATATGCTTTGTTTAACCTAGTTAGAAAACTTAGTATGGTATGGCATAGTATTTGGAATCAGAAAATCTGAATTTGAAACTTTTTTCTAAACTTCCTGGGCTTTAGTTTTCTTAGCTTTAAAACAAGAAGATTGGACTAAATGATCCCTAAGGATCTTCTAAATTCTATGAAAGGATCTATATTTTAAATCTCCCTAGTAAGTCAAATTTGAAGGAATCTGCAACTCCTGAACTTTAACTTACTTGGTAATTATAGTAATGAAATAGGATGTAAACTTTAGACAGCTACAAAATTTATGGGTTATTTGTTAATATGGTATGAATATAAACTGTATTTAATTTGACTGAATGTCCCCCTCTTCCTAGAATGTTCTCTTTCCTCATTTCTGCCTTTTATCTTACATGGCTTCCTCTATGGCCCAAGTAAAATCCTGCCTTCTACAGCCTTTCTCCATCCTTCTAAATTTCAGGGCCTTTCCTCTGTTGATGATTCTAATTAATTCCACATATGGTTTGTAAAGCATTGTTTACATTTTGTCTCCCATATGAGATTGTTGCCTCCTTGAGATCAGGGATGGTCTTTTACAGTTTCTTTGTATCCCTAGAACTTATTACAGTGCCTGAAGGTGTTTAATAAATCTTTATGGTTTGATTTTAATCCAGTGATTAAAGTACTTCATAAGAATGTAACTTTATTCATGTATGCTTTATTGTTTTTTACAATGTAGATTATATTTCACATGTTAAAGTGATAGAAAATTATCGAGTGAATACAGTATCTTAGATTTGAGATCTAGAAGTTTTAGAAGCTATCTAGTCCCATACTCTCATTTTGAAACTAAATAAATACAAATATAAGAACTCAGAGATGTAATTTGAACATAGGTCCTCTGACTCTGACTCCTCCTTCCTGTGATTCTCCCACTTCAGTGCTTGTGATACAGGCTTTTCCAGAAAGACCTCAAACCCGACTTTTAGTGCTCTACTATTTCTATAATATTTTTTTGTTTTATAAAAACTATCTTATAATCCAAGTTCCTCTTGAAATTACTCAGGAAAGCTTAGTTACAGATCTCAAAAAAGTTTCATCCTTCTGAGGTAATATCACCTATAAATAAATTATTTCTCCAAAAGAAGTCCAAAACACTGAAACTTTATTATGGTTCATTTTTGTGAAATGTTTACTAGGATATATGTTAGCCATGATTAGTTTTATTTCTTGAATAGAGACTTTGTTGAGTTTCTCAGTTCAGTGTTCACCTAACTTAAGATCAGAAACCTATTTTAGTACTTAAGTTTTATCATACCTCCCTAAGGTACCACTTTTTCAAATGAAAAGGAGCTGAATAATACAGGGATGAGAAAATTTAAACTCTTCTATCATGCTCTTCTGTTCAGTGAGATCAGCAATAGCAGTGCTGGCATGAGAAGGATGGCCTTTTAAAATAATTTTTGTAGCAACACCAAATAATCTGATATCTCTTCAGGTCAGATGTCCTTTGCAAATTTATTTGCCCTGTCTGCCCACTCCCCAACCCTCATTTCCTCAGGAAGAGAGAAAAAAAACCCCTCATGTAATTTTATAGACCATTTACAAAAATTAACTTATTTGTTGGTCTTGTAAATGTATTGATCTTTGTCCATTGTCCATAATATGTTTTTGGCCCTGTAACATAAGAGGAAGCCTTCCTTAACATGTTGTATAGATTCCCTATGGACGAACTATGAAAAAAAAATCTGAATAAGATTTAAAGAAGATGAAAAGATATGGATAGGTTATAATCTATTGAATAGATAAATAAGGAGAGATTTTTCAGAGATAATTGAGAAAGTTAAAAAGAGAGAAGAAAGACAAAGGGAGTTAAGATATATGAGAAATGACTTGATAAATAAAGAACTGATTACTTCCTGGTGAGACAGAAAATTGTCTTGAGGAAACAACAGTAAATGTATAACCTAGGTGGGAAAAGGGAATTGTCAATACAGAGGAAGAGATAATACAGAATTATTTTTTTCAGAATAGTTCTTTCGTTAAGCTGAGACATCAACAATACTAAGCAAGTCTTGTGTATATATATAATACCCCTAATTATATATTCAGGGTAGAAACTAGTGCATCAGTGATTCTTAATTATTAATGGATTCTCTTGACTTCCATGAATAGGCCAATGCGAGTAAAATTTCTAATGTAGTATAGTTCCAAAAAAAAAAAAGTCAAAAGAAATCTCTTTACAAGAAGTACAAGAATCTCCTTAATCAATTAGCCGTAATGTTTTCTGACTTGATTACTTATATTCATTCTTTCAGCAACTATTTATTAGTGTTTAATCTATATGAAACAGTCTTCACATGAGGTTAATTAAAATGTCATTATATTAAAAAGAGGGACCAAAAAATGATGGATTCCTTCCTTATGACACACGTGTTATTTAAATGGTATCATTGGATTTCTTTTAATTCTAAATCTCTTAGAAATTACTTCCAAACATTAGAATGTTAAGTAAACTCCTCGAGGGAACTTAATAGATATTTTTTCATTCATGGAAATGATTTAATTTTTACTAAAGATAATCTTATTGGCCCCTCTCTGATAACATGTAAGCTTCTTGAGGGCAGGGACTATTTAATTTTTGTTTTTGTATCCCAAGCAACTGGAACAGTGCTTACACAAAAAATATGCCTAATAAATGCTAGTTGAGTGATTAATTGATTATCCTGAGTCAGTTAGGTGAATAGAGTCATAAGACAAAGTTGAAATTCAGGAGTACACTAAATGACATTAGTCCTCTGAAATACATTTTAAAAAGAACTGTGTACATTTGTATATTTTACATTTAATATGTTGCTTTAGTGGCTATCCTTTCAGAACTCAAATTAGTAGTAAAATATGCTTTTTAATCTTAATATGTTTTTATTTTAAAACTTTTTATAATAACTAAACTCAAATTATGTTAATTTTCTAATTTTGTATTTTTCAGATTATTGCTCAGTTGTGATTATTATGGACCAGTCCAATGCCAAGTTAACCTGTATGCTTTTTAGTGTAAATCTTGACACACTTCCAGTAATCTACAAAATTGGAGACATTGTTCGTTTTCATAGACTAAAGGTATATTTTTTACTTTATAATGCGTAAAGATTATTACAGAGGTTTACCTGATGTTTGACAAACCCAGTAAATGCTAATTATATATTTCACTGTGTACAAGAAAAAAATAATATAGATGAGGTATTAAAGAAAAAGAATATATCAGCCAGTAGCTATTAATAAAGTTGCAACAGTGTTCCATAGACTATGCTAGACTATGCTAGATACATGTAAAATAATGAAATAATTCCTATTCATATCTTATATTCTAATGTATGACCTGAGTACCTGAAAAACACAAATAGCATCAAGTTAATAAATCCATCTATCCATCTCCACAAATTAATTAAATAAAAGTTAATTTGGTAAAGAGGCCCAAGAAACTGGGGATATCAAGAAACACTTATTGTAGAAGATGGTACCTGAACTGCATCTTAAAGGGAAAGGAGACACTCTGTGAGACAGAGGTAAAGATTGAATGGATTCCAGGTAAGGGATGTTAAGGGAGAAACCAGGGAAAGGTGCCTTGAACAGTAAATATGGGTCCAGGTGGGTGTGAGAGAGAGGAATGACAGGAAGGGGCCCACAAGTAAGGAGACTAAAGTTTAACAGCAAAAGGGTGTCTGTTACTGAATTAATTGGCTGTTAGGTTCAACTGCCACTCTGAAGCACCAAGACTAGGCCTATGGTAATCAGCAAAGTAAAGGCAGGAGTTTATAAGTTAAGGCAACACATTTAATCAAGGACAAACTAAGATTAAGGCTGGTAATAGGGTTTACTACACTTAAAAGCTAAGGGCAAACCACAGGGGCAGGGGAAGGACTTGATTACACTCTCCTATGATCTAAGCAAGACTGGGCCCAAAGAAAGCTGTACTGGAGTCACAAGGGAAAAGTTCCTCCCAACCTGGTTCCAGCCAGGTTTGGTCAGCTTAGCTGAGGACCTGAGGGTGGCTTTACATGGGAATCTCACTGCTAATCGAGGGATGGTTTCAGGATGCAAGGAGTCAATTCCACCAGATGAGGTGATCCAAGGTATCCAGGTAGGGAGAGAAAGTTTGCAATGCTGTCCACCAGATCACAAACCACTTCCCTACTTGGTGCTGCTCTGCAGGTCTGATGTCCTCTGCTGTAAGCCTTCACCACTCTCAGGTTCCCAGGGAATCTGGCTACAACTCCCCTAGCTCTGAGATCTCCCAGGGTCAGCAACAGTTTGTGCCAACCACCATGGAGTCCTTCTCAGGCACAAACCACTCCCTCCTTCCCCTGCATTCCATTCAGAATGTCCATGACCTCCAGCGCAGGCTTTTCCTAGACTGCTTACACACCTACTTTTAAACTTATGCCTCTTACAGGGAGATAGCCAGTGATGATAGTTACAGTGTCATGAATAAGGAACAAAGAGAATGCTGTTTTGACTAGACTTAAGCAATGGGAATTTGTCCATTACAGCTAGAAAATTAAATTGGGACCAGATTGTATCAAATTTTAAAAGCTATACAGCAGTGATTCCCAAAGTGGGTGCTACTGCCCCCTGGTGGGTGCTGCAGCGATCCAGTGGGGCAGTGATGGCCACAGGTCCATTTATCTTTCCTATTAATTGCTATTAAAATTTAAAAAAAATTAATTTCCAGGGGGCTAAGTAATATTTTTTTTCTGGAAAGGGGCGGTAGGCCAAAAAAGTTTGGGAACCACTGCTATACAGAGAAGTTAATATTTTATCATAGAGGTAATAGGAAATCATTGTAGTTGATTGAGTAGTAGGAGGGTCACTGCACTTAAGGAAAGTTATTTTGGTAGCATTGTGTAGGATGGACTGGAGTAGGGACATACTTGAGGCAGGAAGACCAATTAGGAGATTGTTGCTATAATGTAGGTGATGGGAGCCTTAATTGAGATGGTAGCTGTATAGATAAAGAGAATGGGGCAATTGCAGGAGATATTGTAGAGATAGAAATGGTAAGATTTGTGAATTGATAGGATATGTTGAGTATGGGGCATTGAAAAGTCCAGTATAATACCAAGCTTATGAGCCCAAAACAGTGAAAATATTGTGATGTCTTCAAGAATAATAGGGAAATTTTGGAAGGGTAATTTAGAGGGAAAGTCAAGAAAAGTCAACAAACATTTATTAAATATCTGTGGTGTGCTTCACCAGCTCTTATTTGCTTAACTGTCTTCTTTATGCATATACCTCCCAGATCAATATATTCAGTCTCTGTCTCTCCCTAACCTCAGTGCCAGATCAATAATTGCCTATTGGACAATTCAAACTGGATGTTACCAGCATATCTACAACATGCCAACATGTCTCATACTGAACTCATTATTTTCCTCCTTTGAAATTCATTTCACTTATAATTTTTTGAAATTCTACATTTCCTGTAGCTTTTAAAACCCCTAACTCTTAGAATAGTTTCTTTGGGGAGATAGGGAATTAGGAAGGAAATAATGAATTATCTTGTCACAGTGATGCCCCATTTGAGATTAGGTGATATGAACTTGTAGTGCAATATTGAAGCAAAGTGAGACTTCATCTGGTTTCATTCAGCTCATGAACAAGAACAGAGGAGGCACATGGGGAGTAATCTAGATCTAAGGTTTAATGAGAAACAAGTGATATGACCAATGTATAAGTGATAGAAGGTATAGAGTTGAAATAGCTAATTATTAGGTTGAGATTATAGATAATGGAAAGTGAAGTTAGAGCAAGGTTAATAGTCTGAGAAAGTTCTGAGGGATGGAGAGATCAGAGGTCTCAATGAAGATGAAGAGATGAAGGAGTGGCAAAGCATAGGAAGAGGTAAAATTAAAGGAGATAGGTAGTGGAACACTTTTGAATAAGGGGGAATTACTATGTGGCTATTTCTCTGCGTGCCTGAGGTAAACATGAAAAAATGCATCATAACACTTAAGACTAAAGAAATTTTTTAAAGAAATTTAATGAAACACCTACTTGAATATTAAAAGTGCCCCTATACTTTAAGTGCCCCTCTCAACTACTACTCCAGTAAGTACAGGAGTTGAGGAGAAGATGCTAAGTCAGATGCTAAACTCCTTGAGAAAGTTGTGAGAATTACCTTAGGTTTGGTTTACTATAGTTACTATAATTTTGTTTTGGTGGAAATTTTTAATTGCTTTCAGGGAACTTCCAACATAATGATTTTTCCCTTTCACAAACATTTTTTCAGGTATGTTAAATAGTTCAAAAATATAAAAGACATAACAAATTTTAAGTAAAATTGGATCATGAATGTAAAATACAAATATACAGTGCTCTTTGAGGTTTGAAGTGAGAAACATCATTTCTCATTGAGATACTGAAGTGTTAATATTTGATTAGGAACTTGAAGGATGAGTGTAAGATGTCAACAGAGATAAAGAGATAAGGCATCCCAAGTGGAAATCATGTAAACAAAGTCCTAGAATTGAGAGGCATGGGATATCTCTGGAGTAAAATGAGCAAATAGTCCATTTGTATATTAAGACTGTTTGGAGCACAAAGGACAGCAATGGAAGTAATTGCTGGAGACTTTGAGTGGCTGGATAAGGAGTTTATTTTATAGTTTTGCAGACAATAGGGAGATCTTGGAAGAGTTTTGAGCAGAAGAGTTATATTCTCTGAACTTCACATAAAGAGCATTGTTTTGGATTAAAGAGAGTAGAATTTATAGGGAGGTAAGCCCAGGTAAGAAGGTAGTATAGTCCTCTTAGCACTTAATAATGTTGGTATATACTAAGATCCTCTCAGTAGGAGTAGAAATACAGTTGAATAACCTTTGTTTAAAAAAAAAAAGCGATCATAAGACTTAAAGCTAAAATGGTTTTAGGCATCTTCTGGTTCATCCCCATAATTTTATTGATTAAGACATAGACTTAGAAAAGCTGAGTTATTTTCCTAAATTAAATAGCAGAAGATAGAATTTGAGTCCAGGGTCCTTAGAAGCACTCTCTCCAAAGTTAGTAATGATTTCTTAATTGAAATCCAGTTGCCTTTCTAAGCTCTCATCCTTCTTGACATCTCTGCAGCATTTGATGCACTGCTGAGCACCCTCTCATGCTGAATTAATCCCTTCCCTCTGGTTTTTCATTGCACCGCTTTCTTTTGGTTCCTTACTAACTTCTCAGTCTCCTTTGCTACTCTTACTGTATGTCTGTCCCACAAGTTTTGTTCTGGGCTCTTCTCCTTTCTCTATGCTTTCTCTGAATTCTTTCTCAGTGAACTCATTATTTCCCATTATAGCAAAGTCCCAGATGGCTCTGGTAATTTAAGTCCAGTGTTTTAATAAAATAAGATATTCATGTGTCTCATGCAACATTCTCTAAACTAGGGAAGGAAACAGATACTGAGTGATCAGAAAAGTAACTCTAGGAGAATGATGTCCTAGTATCTCCACAAAAAGAGCAAAAATAGATAGGCAAAGTTTTTTTTTTTTTCAGTCATTTCAGAATCCACAGGAACTCAGTGAAAGAGAGCTATGAAAAAGGCAAATCAGTAATGCATTGCCTTGTGGCAAATTCCCTGGTAAATGGCATTTCATTTTTCCACCCCCAGAAGCTTTTCTAGTTCTTATCTATCCTTTGCTTTTCAAGTAGATTAGAATCACCTTGGTTTTTAAGCTTCTTGGAGAAATGTCAGCACAGAAATTAATTATTATTGATTTTAACAACTCTAAAATAATTGACATTTACATTGTGCTTTAAGTCAGTCGGACAGTAAATTGGCAATATCCCCATTTAGTAATAAAAAATAGGGAGTATAAATTTGTTAAACAAGGCAATAAGCAGAGACAGAAATAGAATCAAATTCTGTTTGGTTGTTACTTTTTAAAGCAATATTCTTTAAACTTGGTACCCTAAAGTTTTCTTTTTGTCCTGGACATTCCTTCTCATTATTTACATTTTTCTTGTTTTTACAGTTTTGTAGGTTGTGATTGCATGATGCAGTGTCACTCTGGTGTATTCAGCAGTAACCATCCTGATAGTTACACCTCTCTTCAATTGCCTTATCTCAATAATTTTTTTCTTTTGGTTCAAAAGCAGTTTATTTTATATGCTCTGGAATATGCTCAGTAATTAGCAAAGTTACTGAAACTTTTTCTGTAATTGGCTTGCCCCCCGCCCTAGTCTGAACAGGGGAAATATTTTCCCCTATGGTCTGGCCTCCCTTTCTGTGTTTTAAATTATGCTTAGACTAAATCATTGCAAATGCCCATATCCTAATTCATGAGCTGTATCAAGTAATATGGAAATGTACATAGACATTCAAAGTATAGGTATAATATTAAATAGATATATAACATGGCATCATGGCATCAGTGTATAATCTTTCAGTGTATAAGCATGATAACTTTGAAAAAGCTTCACTTTGGATATTTAAGAAGATGCTAAGAGAGTAAAAAGGCAAAACATGGGGAAAGAGTACCCAAAGTCTAGTCAGTATTGAGAGAGAAAAAGAGACATGAAGTAACTATGTTGTATTTCTGTATAAAGCATCTGCAGAGGAGAAATCAAATCCAGCAAACAGTTATTAAGCATTACTGTGTTCAGCTCACTTTGCCAGGCATTGGGGATACACAGACAAAACATGAAATAGTCCTTGCCATCAGAGAGTTTACTTTCTACTAGGAGGGATGAAGGATTTAAGAGATTAATATATACATGATATTTTGAGAATAGGAAGAAAGCACTCACTTTTTTTGAAATAAAGAATCATGGATTTTTTTCTTCCTTTTGCAGCAAAGGTTGCCACATGTATCATCATGTTATCTTATTCATAACATATTTAATTTTATACTCCTAGGATCTGTGATTTCATTGGTATGGATTTTGTCCCCACTTAGACAAACCACAATCTTTGCCTTGGAATACTGTTTTACTGAATTTCTATGAGTTGTTTCTGGTGATAAGACCATCAGAAGTTACTTAAGCTTGTTCTTTGACTGCAAAGCTTATGTATGAACTATTTTGTACCTTTAGGCCCTTACCTCTGTAAAGAGCACAGGGGAATATAATTACTATCTTTACTGAACCATTGATCATTTCAATTAATCTGAGTTCAATTAATCTGAGTTATTTTTATTTATGTTATAATTATTGTTTATGTTATACCCATTTCTTCTTTAATTGTCTTGTATCCATTCACAAGCTATCTTAATTACTCCTTCTCTGAATTCTTTGTATTTGTGTTATTCTTGTAAAATAATTAAATTCACATGCCACAATGAAGTCAACCATCTCCTAGTCAATGAGTATCCATTCTATTTTTTAACCCTGAAATAGAGTAGTTTTTTCTTTTTCATCATTAATGACCATCTATTTTCTTCCAATCTCCTACTTCTATTAAAAAAAAAAAGAAAAGAAAAAAATTTGTGTAAAAAATGAACCTAGTCAAGTAAAACATTTTCCTACATGTCTCACCTGCATTATGTCTCTTTCACTTCTCTGTCAGGAGGAGGGTAGCAGGTTTTATCATTCGTGCTCTAGAATTGTGTTTAACCATTTCATTGATCATAATTCCAAAGTCTGAAGAATATATCTTTACAGTGTTGTTATTATATAAATTTTTCTCCTAGATCTGCTCACTTCACTGTGCAGCTGTTCACACAAGTTTTTCTAGGGTTGTTTTAAACTATCATCAAAATTGTTTTTTTGTTTGTTTGTTTGTTTTTTGCAAAACTGGAGTATTTCTTTACATTCTTGTATTAGAGATTGTTTAGTCATTTACTAACTGATATTGCCCCTTTTCCCTTTAGTTTCTAGTTCTGTGCCATTACAGAAAGAGCTACATCTTTTGTTCATAATGAGTCTTTTTTTCCTTTCTCCCTTCCCTCCCTTCTCATCCCCTCTCCCTTCCTCCCTCCTCCCTCCCTCTTTCCTTCCCTCTCTTCCTCCCTTCCTCTGTTTTCTCCCTCCCTCCTTCTCTCCTTCCT